>NC_091992.1:11294070-11326570 GCF_044704955.1 Pristiophorus japonicus | reverse complement strand
CTTCGGCGCTGTAACTCTTTATGTTTCTATGTTTCTAATACGGGATGTGCAAGAGGCCAGAATGGGAAGAGTGCAGATATCTTGTGGGGGGGGTGGGGGGGCGTTGTGGGGCTGGAGGAGGTTACAGAGATAGGGAGGGGTGAGGCCATGGAGGGGATTTGAAAATAAGGATGAGAATTTTAAAACTGAGGCGTTGCCTGCCGGGCAAACTAGTCCATAATACATATACAAGTCAGATGAACAAGGCATAATACGCTGATGTCTAGCAGGCATATTTCCAATCCTAGCGCTGCAGCAAAGGCCTCACTGCCATGGCAGCTAAGATCAGCTAACTCAGCAGAGACTGGGGGGCCTTCTGGTCTCTGTGGTTCAGTACCACATTGAGCCATCAGAGGGAGCTAACACTGGAATTGCAACATCAAACCGATGGCACGGTTAATATTTATTCTGACCTTGTTTGCGTCAAGTGTTTGACCTCTGCTCTTATTTGACTGAAAGAGGAAGAGCACAGCCTAGATCTGCTCCGGGCTGGTGTGTCCCACTATGAGGTGCATTTGTCCCCAAGCCAAGAGAGCGCTTTATATTTCTGTCACAAAGTATAGAATCGTTCTCGGTGTCCTATCTCTGTAACCTCCTCCAGCCCTACAACCCTACAACCCTCCAAGATGTCTGCGCTTCTCCAATTTTGGCCACTTGCGCATCACCAATTTTCATCGCTCCACTATTGGCAGGTGTGCCTTTGGCGAGACCGCATCTGGAGTACTGTGTACAGTTTTGGTCTCCGTACCAGAGGAAGGTTATACTTGCCTTGGAGGCGGTGCCTATCTTATTGAATGGCGGAGCAGGCTCGAGGGGGCAAAATGGCCTACTCCTGCTCCTATTTCTTATGTTCTTATGCAACAAAGGTTTACTAGATTGATTCCTGGCAGGAGTGGGTTGTCCTATGAGGAGAGATCGAGTAGAATGGGCCTATACTCTCTGAAGTTCAGAAGAATGAGAGGGTGCTCTCATTGAAACATACAAGGTACTGAGAGCGCTTGACAGGGTAGATACTGTGGCGGAGGAGCGGCGCGAGATCGTGGGGCAAATGAGGGTATGGGGCCCAGAAGAGCCGAGGGCCCAGGGGCAGCACGGGCCCAGCCCACACTGCGATATGTGTGCGCGCACTAGGTCTGTGCAGCAGAGCAGGTCTCCGGTCGTCCTGGTTCAACCCTTGCCACTGGATAAAGGCCCAGCTCTGTCAAGCCCGTGTGGTGGCTGATGTGCAACGGTCACCACACGTTAAAAAAAATCCACCCACAGGCATCTTCTACCCCCTCAATTGGAGTTCAGGACTGGAACATCGGGTCCTTCATTGAAACATCTGTGAACTCATGTGGAAGCAAGTCATCCTCGTTCGAGGGACCGCCTATGAGGATGAGATGCTGAGAGGCTGTTTCCCCTGGATGGAGAATCTAAAACTAGGGGGCATGGTCTCAGGATAAAGGGGAAAAATATCAGAGGGTTGTAAATCTTTGGAATTCTCTACTCCAGAGGCATATATTCAAGGCAGAGATCGATAGAGTTTTGGACTCTAAGGAAATCAAGGGACGTGGGGATCGGGCGGGAAAGTGGAGTTGAGGTCGAAGATCGGCCATGATCTTATTGAATGGCGGAGCAGGCCCGAGGGGCTGAGTGGCCTCCTCCTGCTCCTATTTCTTATGTTCTTCAGCTGCTTAAGACTGTAAGCTATGGAATTCCCTCCCTAAACCTCTCCACCTCTCTATCCTCCTTAAGACACACCTTAAAACCTACCACTTTGGCCAAGCTTTTGGTCACCTGTCCTAATATGTGGCTCGGTCTCATATTATTTGATAACATTCCTGCGAAACGCCTTGAGGGTATTTTACTATATTGAAGGCACGACATGAATGCAAATTGTTACGTGCCTATAGATGAGAAACATGGAAAAGTTGTTTCCATGACAGAACTGCCACAGTAAATTTAGCATGCAGCAATAGTTTAAAAAAAAAATAAACTGCACATAATTAATGTGATCCAGTGGCAAGAATAAAGTACTTAAAATTAAGACAAGACTTCATTCATTAAATGTAAATCTAAAGGAAGAACTTATTGCAGAGGGACACTATTTCAAAGCAAAGTGCTTTGGACATACAGCCTCCTGCTGTTAGGCTCCTGCCAAGGCAATCTGGCTCCGCAGGCAGCAACCCTGCTTCTGGGTCAGAAGGTCGCACGCCACACCAGAACTCGAGCGTTTAATCCAAGAAAGAACAAACGGCTTGGATTTATGTGCACCTTTCACGACCTCAGGGCACCCAAAGTGCATTTGCAGCCAATGAAGTACTTTTTGAGGTGTCGTCACTGTTGTAATGTAGGAAACGCGGCAGCCAATTTACGCACAGCAAGCTCCCACAAAGAGCAATGAGACAATGACCAAATCATCTGCTTTAGGTGTTGATTGAGGGATAAATATTGGCCTATACTCTCTGGAGTATAGAAGAATGGGAGGTGGTCTCATTGAAACTCAAGATTATGAGAGGGCACCCCAGGGGGGGGTCCCCTTTGGAATAGTGCCGTGGAATCTTTTACGTCCACCCGAGAGAGCAGACGGGGCCTTGGTTCAACATTTCATCCGAAGACAGTACCTCTTGACAGTGCAGCGCTCCCTCAGTCCTGCACTGGCAGGGTCTGGATTATGGACTCAAGTCTCTGGAGTGGGGCTTGAACCCATGACCTTCGCAATCTAGGACAGGCTGACACTCCAGGGCAGTACCAGTGGAGATGCAACTATTACAGCAGAGCATTCCAATGCCTGGACAGAAGTCCTATTTAACCTCACCACAACTGGGCTCAGTTGAAGCTGGTCGATGATCACCGCGTACCTTCACTCCTCTCCTCCCCTTCCCCCCCACCCCACCCCACCCAAGATCTGTCAGTTACAGGCTGGCCTTCTGCAGACAGACTGTTATACTTACTCCTGCTCCGCCCCGTCTTCGTAAAATGACTCCCTCAGCCAGGAGTGCCCTGCCAGTTGCCTCGAATAACTGCTCTTTGTCGATTTCACCTTGTGCCTCCAGATCTTGGTACTTCTCCACAAATCTACAAACAGCAGGTCGGACAATGTGTGAGCTCCCATCGCCAGAGTCAGGAATACAAATGACCAGGAGACAACCGTACGGCGGGGTCCGAGGTGCCGACTGCATTATTTTTAAGACTAGGACCGGCAGAAACCCTTTAAGGCTCCAAGATTGAGATTCCGTTTGTGCAAATAGATTATTTTTAAATTAACAAAAAGTTGCCAAAATGAATAACGTAAAGTTTTCTAAAGAAACAAAACAAGGAAAAACAAACTATTTTGTTTCCCCCCCCCACCTCTCCCCTTCACTATTTTAACATGTGTACTGGATGTACCTGTGTGTGTGCTCACAGGTTGGTAGAGCTAAGGAATTGTGAGTGGCTTAGCCAGTCACGTGATATTCACAAGACTCAATAAAACCCCAGTCAGTTGGGTCTAGTCATCCACAATGGGCCAAAATGGCCTCCTTCTGTGCTGTAAATTTCTATGTTTCTATGTATGCAGTTGTGGGCCGAATGGATGAACCGGTAATGTGTAGTGTGATTGTTAAACCTTTGCTAATAAACCAACTAGTCTTAATAGCAATGTGTTGTTATGAATTCTTAAGCAAAGAACCCATGAAGCAAATACATTACAACATCTATCTCTCCTTTCAATTTGTTCAGCAACTTTGCCGTCAGGGCCAATAGAATCCCCACTAGTGCCCATCTTCAGGTCTGGCTTCAAACTCACCACTCCCTGGATGAACGGGCAAGCAGTAACCAGCTCCCAAGTCTCCTTCCCTTGCCACCCTGGTTGTCCAGGTCCACTAGTGTGGGAGGATGACCCAGTAAATTCACACGGTGATGTAGAATAGTACAGCACAGGAGGCCATTCGGCCCATTGAGTCTGCGCCAGCTCTTTCGAAGAGCAATCCCGTTAGTCCCACTCATATGTGCATTTCGTTCTGAAGTCACTTATTTCAAATTATCTGATCGTTCTAATTTTTCCAGCATCAAAATTGCCACATAGTGCCGGGTTATTTATGTTGCTCCATTCAATTAATTTGATTATTTTCTTCTTAGGTTCGCAACAAAAAAAAAAACAACTTTGAATGATAAAATCCAGGGACCAACTGCAGTCAAGGGTGCAAATTGTATCTAGTCCTCCGTCTCTGGCAATCTTGGGGCAGAGGATGAGAGCTGCGTGAGAGCGACACAGAGGCAAGGTCCTGTCCCCATGGCAAAGCCTCCACGTGAGATCATCCTGCTGCAGTACAACCGAGACTGACACCCACTATTCCCCCCTGAGCTGCGCTATGCTCCTGTTTCTTTTAGTGCGTGGTCCCTTTAAATCTCTGCGCATGCACGGCATTCACAATGTAAAAGCCGGTGAGCGGCCTGCGCAGGGCCTTTCAGATTACCGCACGACTTAGTGGGAACACTGCTGACAACTCAAGATCCATATCCCACCACTTCAGTGCGTTGCTTCATAAATGACTTAGTCACCCGCCTTGTTTAATCTAATAATTACTTCTACGTGCTTGTTGCACTTCTATGGGGGTACAGTAGAATAGTGGTTATGTTACTGGATCAATAATCCACAGGTCTGTGCCAATGATCCGGAGACATGAATTCAAATCGCATCACACAGAAACATAGAAAATAGGTGCAGGAGTAGGCCATTCGGCCCTTCGAGCCTGCACCACCATTCAATGAGTTCATGGCTGAACATGCAACTTCAGTACCCCATTCCTGCTTTCTCGCCATACCCCTTGATCCCCCTAGTAGTAAGGACTACAGCTAACTCCTTTTTGAATATATTTAGTGAATTGGCCTCAACAACTTCCTGTGGTACAGATTCCACAGGTTCACCACTCTCTGGGTGAAGAAGTTTCTCCTCATCTCGATCCTATATGGCTTATCCCTTATCCTTAAACTGTGTCCCCTGGTTCTGGACTTCCCCAACATTGGGAACATTCTTCCTGCATCTAACCTGTCTAAACCCGTCAGAATTTTAAACGTTTCTATGAGATCCCCTCTCATTCTTCTGAATTCCAGTGAATACAAGCCCAGTTGATCCAGTCTTTCTTGATAGGTCAGTCCCGCCATCACGGCAGCTGGGAGAATTTAAACTCAGTTAATCAGTAATGGTGACCATGAAGCTACCGGATTGTTGTAAAAACCCATCTGGTTCACCAATGTCCTTTAGGGAAGGAAATCTGCTGCCCTTACCCGGTCTGGCCTACATGTGACTCCAGACCCACAGCAATGTGGTTGACTCGTAACTGCCCTCTGCGGTTCAAGAAGGCGGCTCACCACCACCTTCTCGAGGGGCAATTAGGAATGGGCAATAAATGCCGGCCATGTCAGCGACATCCACATCATGTGAACAAATAAAACATTTTTTTTTTAAATATTGAGAAATCGGGGTGAGGAGCCAAGGGTCAGAGTGCACCAGGCAGAACTGTGCTTTCCCCTGCTGGTGCCAGTTTTACACTTTCCATTTACACTGCTCCACTCTTGTTTAGGGTTGCTGTTGGGTGCCAGTCCCCAGGTCAGCCGGGACCTCTAGTGCAACAGTGAGGAGGGCGTGAGGCCAGCACCCGGTGTTTGGCGCTCGCGTCGCGAGGTGCTGGACTCGTGCCTTTGTGGATTTATGATGCTGCCGGTCGTCTGTGGGCCGGACTGTTTATAGCGAGGAGTGCAGTCAACGGCGGAGAGCTGCGCGTCTGCTTGGCCGCAATTCTCCAACATCAAACTGCCTTTAGAGTCACACAAAGGACATAAGAAATAGGAGCAGGAGTAGGCCATTTGGCCCCTCGAGCCTGCTCCGCCATTCAATAAGATCATGGCTGATCTTATGGACTCAGCTCCACTTCCCCGCCCGCTCCCCATAACCCTTTACTCTCTTATCGCTCAAAAATCTGTCTATCTCTGCCTTAAATATATTCAATGACCCAGCCTCCACAGCTCTCTGGGACAGAGAATTCCACAGATTTACAACCCTCAGAGAAGAAATTGCTCCTCATCTCAGTTTTAAATGGGCAGCCCCTTATTCTAAGACTATGTCCCCTAGTTTTAGTCTCCCCTATGAGTGGAAATATCCTCTCTGCAGCCATCTTGTCGAGCCCCCTCATTATCTTATAAGTTTCAATAAGATCACCTCTCATTCTTCTGAACTCCAACCTACTCAGCCTATCTTCATGAGTCAACCCCCTCATCTCTGGAATCAACCTAGTGAACCTTCTCTGAACAGCCTCCAATGCAAGTATATCCTTCCTTAAATATGGAGACCAAAACTGTACGCAGTACTCCAGGTGTGGCCTCACCAATACCCTGTACAGTTGTAGCAGGACTTCTCTGCTTTTATACTACATTCCCCTTGCAATAAAGGCCAACATTCCATTTGCCTTCCTGATCACTTGCTGTACCTGCACACTAACTTTTTGTGTTTCATGCACAAGGACCCCCAGGTCCCTCTGTACTGCAGCACTTTGCAATTTTTCTCCATTTAAATTATAATTTGTTTTTCTATTATTTCTGACAAAGTGGATCATCTCACATTTTTCCACATTATACTCCATCTGTCAAATTTTTGCCCAATGGAGCAGTTTGCCAAGACCAGAGGACAGCCTGTTAGGTTATTTATTGAGCGTTGTGAGCTGAGACAGTGCAGCTAGTTTTATTGGTTGGGGGTGGGGGGAGTGGAAGAAGGGAGGTGAGAATACTAAACAGGGATTTTCCTTACCGTTGACATGTGGAGATGAAATTGGACCGTGTGAGGTCAAATGCTCTTGGCCCATTCCCGTACGCCTCGTAGAATTGCCTGCAATTAAAAGGAGCCACAGAATGAAATAGGTTTGAGCCCCATCACCAGTCCACACGCAGACACACAGACGGACTTACGTTCCAACGAGCAGCCCCAGACAAGTCCCAGTTCCCACAAAGATAATTTTGTGCACGGTGAGGTGCTCTTTATTTTGATGAGTTATTGTAGATTTACTCCCTTCCCCTCTGTTTAGGTCTCCCTATAATCGCAGCCTGACTTGCCCAGAATTTGGAAATAACGGAGTATGTATGTCTGGGTGGGCTGGAATTTGGTATCCAGAGAGGTGGAACATAGATCTGGAGCTGTATCCAGTCACTATGATCTCAGCCCTCCTGTAAGGGGAGATTTTAAGTGAAAGTCTGGTGTGTGCCCATACCAAAGGAGGTAGGGGAGATTTTTGTTTTGTTTAAGCACAGGGCAATTGATTAAAATGACCAATGGACGAGGTTGGTCAAGGAGTAGTGTGTGACAAGCAACAACATATGGGGTATGGTAGCATAGTGGTTATGTTACAGGACTAGTAATCCAGAGACCTGGACTAATAATAAGAACATAAGAATTAGGAACAGGAGTAGGCCATCTAGCCCCTCGAGCCTGCTCCGCCATTCAACAAGATCATGGCTGATCTGGCCGTGGACTCAGCTCCACTTACCCGCCCGCTCCCCATAACCCTTAATTCCCTTATTGGTTAAAAATCTATCTATCTGTGACTTGAATACATTCAATGAGCTAGCCTCAACTGCTTCCTTGGGCAGAGAATTCCACAGATTCACAACCCTCTGGGAGAAGAAATTCCTTCTCAACTCGGTTTTAAATTGGCTCCCCCGTATTTTGAGGCTGTGCCCCCTAGTTCTAGTCTCCCCGACCAGTGGAAACAACCTCTTTGCCTCTATCTTGTCTATCCCTTTCATTATTTTAAATGTTTCTATAAGATCACTCCTCATCCTTCTGAACTCCAACGAGTAAATACCCAGTCTACTCAATCTATCATCATAAGATAACCCCCTCATCTCCGGAATCAGCCTAGTGAATCGTCTCAGTACCCCCTCCAAAGCTAGTATATCCTTCCTTAAGTAAGGTGACCAAAACTGCACGCAGTACTCCAGGTGCGGCCTCACCAATACCCTGTACAGTTGCAGAAGGACCTCCCTGCTTTTGTACTCCATCCCTCTCGCAATGAAGGCCAACATTCCATTCGCCTTCCTGATTACCTGCTGCACCTGCAAACTAACTTTTTTTTTTGGGATTCATGCACAAGGAGTCCGAAGGCCTCCTCGTAGGACTGCTCCTGGGCACGGCCAAGGGTGCCATCAGCCGGTCCAGGCAGCGGGCGGTCGAGGGGGTCGTTCAACCTGACTGCCTGCCTCTCTTCCGCTCTTACATCCGGTCCAGGGTGTCCTTGGAGATGGAGCACGCGGTGTCCACCGGTACGCTCGCGGCCTTCCGCGAGAGGTGGGCACCGGAGGGACTGGAGTGCATCATCACGCCCGGCAACCAAATTTTAATTTGATTTTACGTTTTTTAAGTTTAATTTGTTTTAATTGCCGGTGCTTTTAGTGTCCCCCTCTCCTTTTATAGGGGGCACTGGAAAAAAGGAAAAATTTGATTTTAGTGCCAAAAAAAAAAAAAAAAAAGGGCCTTGTAAATGTCTTGTGTGTGTCATCCAGGTCGGGTGGCACGGATACATGTTTTATGTTTTCGCAGGTAAACTCAAAAGAGTTTCATGCACAAGGACCCCCAGGTCCCTCTGCACCGCAGCATGTTGTAATTTCTCCCCATTCAAATAATATTCCCTTTTACTGTTTTTTTCCCCCCCCCCCCCCCAAGGTGGATGATCTCACACTTTCCGACATTGTATTCCATCTGCCAAACCTTAGCCCATTTGCTTAACCTATCTAAATCTCTTTGCAGCCTCTTTGTGTCCTCTACACAACCCACTTTCCCACTAATCTTTGTGTAGTCTGCAAATTTTGTTACACTACACTCTGTCCCCTCTTCCAGGTCATCTATGTATATTGTAAACAGTTGTGGTCCCAGCACCGATCCCTGTGGCACACCACTAACCACTGATTTCCAACCCGAAAAGGACCCATTTATCCCAGCTCTCTGCTTTCTGTTAGCCAGCCAATGAGAATAGTCACAAGTTCAAATCCCACCATGGCAGCTGGAGAATTTAAATTCAGTTAATTAAATTAATCTGGAATTTTTTTTTTTTAAAGTTAGTATCATTAATGGTGACCATGAAACTACCGGATTGTCATAAAAACCCATCTGGTTCATTAATATTCTTTAGGGAAGGGAATCTGCTGTCCTTACCCGGTCTGGCCTATATGTGACTCCAGACCCATAGCAATGTAGTTGACTTTTAATTGCCCTCTGAAATGGCCCAGTGAGCCACTCAGTTATAAACGCGGTGGCTCACCACCACCTTCTCAAGGGCAATAAATGCTGGTGTTGCCGATGATGTGAATGATTAAAAAAAATATGATTAGGAACATAGAAGACCCAAACAGCGCATAGATTAACCCCTCCCTGCCTTCCCGCCTCTGAGTCTTGTAGGATCTCATCCCGTTTTTTACCTACGATATAGATAAAAAGTGGGATGAGGTCCTACAAGACGAATTTAGGGAACTAGGAGCTAAATTAAAAAGTAGGACCTCAAAAGTAGTAATCTCAGGATTGCTACCAGTGCCACGTGCTAGTCAGAGTAGGAATTGCAGGATGGCTCAGATGAATACATGGCTTGAGCAATGGTGCAGAAGGGAGGGATTCAAATTCCTGGGACATTGGAACCAGTTCTGGGGGAGGTGGGACCAGTACAAACCGGACGGTCTGCACCTGGGCAGGACTGGAACCAATGTCCTAGGGGGAGTGTTTGCTAGTGCTGTTGGGGAGGAGTTAAACTAATATGGCAGGGGGATGGGAACCTATGCAGGGAGACAGAGGGAAGTAGAATGGGGGCAGAAGCAAAAGATAGAAAGAAGTAAAAGTAAAAGTGGAGGGCAGAGAAACCTAAAGCAAAAAGCAAAAAGGGCCACATTACAGCAAAATTCTAAAGGGGCAAAGTGTGTTAGAAAGACAAGCCTAAAGGCTGTATGCTTCAAAGCGAGGAGTATTTGGAATAAGGTGGACGAATTATCTGCGCAGATAGCAGTTAACGGGTATGATGTAATTGGCATCACGGAGACATGGCTCCAGGGTGACCAAGGCTGGGAACTCAACATTCAGGGGTATTCAACATTTAGGAAGGATAGACAGAAAGGAAAAGGAGGCGGGGTGGCATTGCTGGTTAAAGAGGAAATTAATGCAATTGTAAGAAAGGATATTAGCTTGGATGATGTGGAATCGGTATGGGTGGAGCTGCGGAATACCAAGGGGCAGAAAACGCTAATGGGAGTTGTGTACAGCCCACCAAACAGTAGTAGTAAGGTTGGGGACAGCATCAAACAAGAAATTAGGGATGCATGCAATAAAGGTACAGCAGTAATCATGGGTGACTTTAATCTACATATTGATTGGGCTAACCAAACTGGTAGTAATGCGGTGGAGGAGGATTTCCTGGAGTGTATTAGGGATGGTTTTCTTGACCAATATGTCAAGGAACCAACCAGGGAGCTGGCCATCCTAGACTGGGTGATGTATAATGAGAAAGGACTAATTAGCAATCTTGTTATGCGAGGCCCCTTGGGGCAGAGTGACCATAACATGGTAGAATTTTTTCTTAGGATGGAGAGTGACCGTTAATTCAGAAACTAGGGTCCTGAACTTAAGGAAAGGTAACTTCGATGGTTTGAGACGTGAATTGGCTTGAATAGACTGGCAAATGATACTTAAAGGGTTGACGGTGGATAGGCAATGGCAAACATTTAAAGATCACATGCATGAACTTCAGCAATTGTCTGGAGTAAAAATAAAACAGGGAAGGTGGCTCAACCGTGGTTAACAAGGGAAATTAAGGATAGTGTTAAATCCAAGGAAGAGGCATATAAATTGGCCGGAAAAAGCAGCAAACCTGAGGACCGGGAGAAATTTAGAATTCAGCAGAGGAGGACAAAGGGTTTAATTAAGAGGGGGAAAATAGAGTACGAGAAGAAACTTGTCAGGAACATAAAAACTGACTGCAAAAGCTTCTATAGATATGTGAAGAGAAAAAGATTAGTGAAGACAAACGTAGGTCCCTTGCAGTCGGATTCAGGTGAATTTATAATGGGGAACAAAGAAATGGCAGACCAATTGAACAAATACTTTGGTTCTGTCTTCACGAAGGAAGACACTAATAACCTTCCGGAAGTACTAGGGGAACGAGGGTCTAGTGAGAAGGAGGAACTCCTTATTAGGCAGGAAATTGTGTTAGGAAAATTGATGGGATTGAAGGCCGATAAATTCCTGGAGCATGATAGTCTGCATCCCAGAATACTTAAGGAAGTGGCCCGAGAAATAGTGGATGCATTGATGATCATTTTCCAACAGTCTATCGACTCTGGATTAGTTCCTATGGACTGGAGGGTAGCTAATGCAACACCATTTTTTAAAAAGGGAGGGAGAGACATCAGTGGTGGTGAAAATGTTGGAATCAATTATTAAGGATGAAATAGCAGCGCATTTGGAAAGCAGAGACAGGATTGGTCCAAGTCAGCATGGATTTATGAAGGGGAAATCATGCTTGACAAATCTTCTGGAATTTTTTGAGGATGTAACTAGTAGAGTGGACGAGGGAGAACCAGTGGATGTAGTGTATTTGGACTTTCAAAAGGCTTTTGACAAGGTCCCACACAAGAGATTGGTGTGCAAAATCAAAGCACATGGTACTGGGGGTAATGTACTGACGTGGATAGAGAACTGGTTGGCAGACAGGAAGCAGAGAGTCGGGATAAACGGGTCCTTTTCAGAATGGCAGGCAGTGACTAGTGGAGTGCCGCATGGCTCAGTGCTGGGACCCCAGCTCTTCACAATATACATCAATGATTTGGATGATGGAATTGAATGTAATATCTCCAAATTTCCAGATGACACTAAACTGGGTGGCGGTGTGAGCTGTGAGGGAGACGCTAAGAGGCTGCAGGGTGACTTGGACAGGATAAGTGAATGGGCAAATGCATGGCAGATGCAATATAATGTGGATAAATGTGAGGTTATCCACTTTGGGGGCAAAAACGCGAAGACAGATTATCTGAATGGTGGCAGATTAGGAAAAGGGGAGTTGCAACGAGACCTGGGTATCATGGTTCATCAGTCATTGAAAGTTAGCATATAGGTACAGCAGGCGGTAAAGAAGGCAAATGGTATGTTGGCCTTCATAGCTAGGGGATTTGAGTATAGGAGCAGGGAGGTCTTACTGTAGTTGTACAAGGCCTTGGTGAGGCCTCACCTGGAATATTGTGTTCAGTTTTGGTCTCCTAATCTGAGAAAGGACGCTCTTGCTATTGAGGGAGTGCAACGAAGGTTCACCAGACTGATTCCCGGGATGGCTGGACTGACATATGAGGAGAGACTGGATCAACTGAGCCTTTATACATTGGAGTTTAGAAGGATGAGAGGGTATCTCATAGAAACATACAAGATTCTGACGGGACGGGACAGGTTAGATGCGGGTAGATTGTTCCCGATGTTGGGGAAGTCCGGAACCAGGGGACACATTCTTAGGATAAGGGGTAGGCCACTTAGGACTGAGATGAGGAGAAATTTCTTCACTCAGAGTTGTTAACCTGTGGAATTCCTTGCCGCAGAGAGTTGTTGATGCCAGTTCATTGGATACATTCAAGAGGGAGTTAGATATGGCCCTTACTGCTAAGGGGATCAAGGGGTATGGAGAGAAAGCAGGAAAGAGGTACTGAGGGAATGATCAGCCATGATCTTATTGAATGGTGGTGCAGGCTCGAAGGGCCGAATGGCCTACTCCTGCACATATTTTCTATGTTTCTTTGTCTATGAGTCAGAAGGTTGTGGGTTCAAGTCCCACTCCAGGGACTCGAGCACAAAAAAAAATCCAGGCTGATACTCCAGTGCCGTGCTGAGGGAGCGCTGCACTGTCGGAGGTGCTGTCTTTCGGATGAGGCCTTAAACCGAGGCCCCGCCTGCTCTCTCAAGTGGACGTAAAAGATCCCATGGCACTATTTCGAAGAAGAGCAAGGGAGTTATCCCCAGTGTCCCTCAATCAACATAATAAAAACAAATTATCTGGGTCATTATCACGTTGCTGTTTGTGGGAGCTTACTGTGCGCAAATTGGCTGCTGTGTTTCCAACATTACAACAGTGACTACACTCCAAAAGTACTTCATTGGCTGTAAAGCGCTTTGAGACGCCAGGTGGTCATGAAAGGCGCTATATAAATGCACGTCTTTCTTTCTTTTGCTCACCATATCCCTCGATCCTTCTTCCATCCAGCAATACATTTAAATTACCCTGAACCTATTTATCAAACTACTTTTCTGGCTTCCTCTGGTCATTTATTCCAAAGTTCGATTATCCTTTGGGTGAAAACAATCCACGTTCCCTAACTTTCTCAATCTAACTCCGGTGCCCTGGAATTATAACCATTTTCCACCGTGGGCAATTTGCCAGGACCAACACCGTCAATTCCCTGCACAATCCTGGAACCTCCAAAGGAAACTTGTTTCCTTTGGAAATCATGGAGGCTTCAGCGTGGTGTTTCCGTAATCTTTGCTCACAGTTAAAATTCCTGACAGATCAGTAGGCGGGCTGAACGGCGGGTGATGGAGCAAATTAAAGAGACAAGTGCAAGTACTGCACGTGGTTTCTGTCCATTTGTATACAGTACCACAAAGATGGTGCATTGAAGAACGAACTTGCATTGATATAGCGCCCGTCACCTCCTCAGAACCGCCCTAAGCACGTGGACCGTCATAAGGATGTTACAGGCGCTGTAGCAACAAAAAGCAATTTCAATTCAATTATATAAATCTGGAATCAAAAATCTCTAATGGTGACCATGAAACTACCAGATTGTCGTAAAAACCCGACCGGTTCACTAATGTCCTTTAGGGAAAGAAATCTGCCGCCTTACCCGGTCTGGCCTACATGTGACTCCAGACCCACAGCAATGTGGTTGACTCTTAACTGCTCTCTGAAATGGCCGAGTGAACCATTCAAGATGGCAGATCATCACCATCTTCTCGAGGGCAATTTGGGATGGACAAAAAATGCTGGCCTTGCCCAAGACGCCCAGCTCCCAGGAATGAATTTTAACTAAAACAACCAATAAATCACTTATGTGGACAAATGCAGTAGCCGAATTTGCATACAGCACGATCTCCACAAACAGCATGAAAGAGAAATTATAGGTTAATCTGTTTTGGTGGTGTTGGACGAGGGTAGAATACTGGCAGATCGCCCCGGTTTTCCGACTTCTGTGATGGCAACTGATACGCTCATCTGAACAGGCAGACAGGGCTGCGGTTTGATGTCTTAACAGAAAGACTGGACTTCCGACAGCACAGGGCTTCCTCGGTACCGCAACTGAAGTGTCAGCCTAGATTATGTGGTCATGTCCTAGAGTGGGGCTGCAACCCACAGCCTTCTGACCCAGAGGTGAAAGAGCTACTAGAAACAGCTAAAGGTAAAGTGGAGTCAGATCCAAGCGTGATTGCAGATTCGGCCCTCAACATGTCAAATCACCACAGAACAGCAGTAGGTGTAGCCAATAGAATGCTGAATTATATGGTTAAATCAGTAGAGTATAAGCCAAAGAATATCATGTTTAAACCATACATTGCCCAGTCAGACATTGCCCAGGGACTTGAGCACAAAAAAAAAAATCTTGGCTGATGCTCCAGTGCAGTGCTGCGGAAGCGCTGCACTGTTGGAGGTGCCATCTTTCAGATGAGACTTTAAACCGAGGCCCTGCCTGCTCTCTCAAGTGGACATAAAAGATCCCATGGCACTATTTCAAAGAAGAGCAGGGGAGTTATCCTCAGTGTCCTGGGGCCAATATTTATCCTTCAATCAACATAAGAAAAACAGATTATCTGGTCATTATCACATTGCTGTTTGTGGGATCTTGCTGTGCGCAAATTGTCCGCCGCGTTTCCTACATTACAACAGTGACTATACTCCAAAAGTACTTCATTGGCTGTAAAGCGCTTTGGTCGCAAGACTTTCTTTCTTTCAGACGGCACCTCAAATACTATATTGAATTTTGATCACCACGGGAAACATTGACTCATGGAGGCAGTGCAGAGAGAAGCCACGAGGTTGAATCCAAGTGTCAAAAGATTGAATTACGAGGAAAGACTGGAGACACTGAGGCTCTTTAGAGATCCCAATCTAGGTTGGTACAGCTCAGGTAAACCCAGGTGCTACTTCAAGATGAGTCACTGGTGAAAGAGCACTTCAGGACTTCAAAGAATGATCATCATTTCGAACAGTCTTCGGGTTGGTGAGAGCAAAAAACTTTGATGATGTGGTTAGGAGGAACCTTTTCTTCTGCATGGGTGAGCCAAGGTGGGCTTCCATTTACCTGTAATTCTCTTGTGATCTCGGTTGTTTGCCTCAGGGAGAAAACATTGAATGAGACACATCTGGAAGATCATAACCGCTGCCACCATTTTTACGGACAGCAGGTGCTGGTAATGGTTCTGCTATTGCTATTTTCAGCTCCTCTAGACCCACCTTTTGTCTCTGTACTTGTCCCATTTCTACCCACTTTTCCTTGCACCGTCATCCATTTTGTCAATTATTCTCTCCTGCCTTCCATCCTATCACAGAACTGTTCTTTTGTTCTTTCCCCCCTGCCCCCTTTCCCCTCCCGCCGCACTTGCTTAAAAGCTGTTGAATCTAACTTTTTCTAGTTGTGACGAAAAGGTCATCGACCTTAAACGTTAACTCTGTTTCTCTCTCCACAGGTGCTGCCCGACCCGCTGAGTGTTTCTAGCATTTTCTGTTTTTACATCTGGAAATGTTGCTGGCTGTAAAAATGCAAGCAGAACTTACGCTCGGATTGTGTCCTCCTGGTAGAAAATCTCCTGCACTGGGTCTTGTACCTTTCCGAATCTTTCCTTTGGTTTCTCGTAGACGGGCTCACGTTTTGGAGGGAAAGCAGCGTAAACATCGTACCAGGACGGTTTATTGGCCTCCTTCATGACCCCAGAGCGCAACAGATCTCGGACCCTGCATTTTAAACAACAGCAACGACAGCATTAGTGAACTTTCTGCCTTTGTCTACCGTGACAAACCTGGTTCTAACCCAAAGTCTCAATGCATAGCAACTGGCGTCTTTACCCAACAGAGCCCGGGAACTGAATAACTACTGTCCACGTAGAGGACAGTCAGCTAGAAACATAGAAAATATGTGCAGGAGTAGACCATTCGGCCCCTCGAACCTGCACCACCATTCAATAAGATCATGGCTGATCATTCACCTCAGTACCCCTTTCCTGCTTTCTCTCCATACCCTTGATCCCTTTAGCCGTAAGGGCCATATCTAACCCCCTCTTGAATATATCCAATGAACTGGCTTCAACAACTCCCTGCGGTAGGGAATTCCACAGGTTCACCACTCTCTGAGTGAAGAAGTTTCTCCTCATCTCAGTCCTAAATGGCCTACCCCTTATCCTTAGACTGTGTCCCCTGGTTCTGAACTTCCTCAACATCGGGAACATTCTTCCTGCATCTAACCTGTCCAGTCCCGTCAGAATTTTATATGTTTCTATGAGATCCCCTCTCATTTTTCTAAACTCCAGTGAATACAGACCCAGTCGATCCAGTTTCTCCTCATATGTCAGTCCTGCCATCCCGGGAATCAGTCTGGTGAACCTTCGCTGCACTCCCTCAATAGCAAGAACGTCCTTCCTCAGATTACGAGAGCAAAACTGAACATAATATTCCAGGTGAGGCCTCACCAAGGCCCTGTACAACTGCAGTAAGCCCTCCCTGCTCCTATACTCAAATTCCCTAGCTATGAAGGCCAACATACCATTTGCCTTCTTCACAGCCTGCTGTACCTGCATGCCCACTTTCAATGACTGATGTACCATGACACCCAGGTCTCGTTGCACCTCCCCTTTTCCTAATCTGCCGCCATTCAGATAATATTCTGCCTTCGTGTTTTTGCCCCCAAAGTGGATAACCTCACATTTATCCACATTATACTGCATCTGCCATGCATTTGCCCACTCACCTAACCTGTCCAAGTCACCCTGCAGCCACTTAGAGTCCTCCTCACAGCTCACACCGCCACCCAGCTTAGTGCCATCTGCAAACTTGGAGATATTACACTCAATTGCTTCATCTAAATCATTAATGTACATTGTAAATAGCTGGGGTCCCAGCACTGAGCCTTGTGGCACCCACTAGTCACTGCCTTCTGAAACGGACCCGTTTATCCCAACTCTCTGCTTCCTGTCTGCCAACCAGTTCTTTATCCACATCAGTACATTACCCCCAATACCATGTGCTTTAATTTTGCACACTAATCTCTTGTGCGGGACCTTGTCAAAAGCCTTTTGAAAGTCCAAATACACCACATTCACTGGTACTCCCTTGTCCACCCTACTAGTTACATCCTCAAAAAAATTCTGGAAGATTTGTCAAGCATGATTTCCCTTTCATAAATCCATGCTGACTTGGACCGATCCTGTCACAGCTTTCCAAATGCGCTGCTATTTCATCTTTAATAATTGATTCCAACATTTTCCCCACTACAGATGTCAGGCTAACCGGTTTATAATTACCCGTTTTCTCTCTCCCTCCCGTTTTAAAAAGTGGTGTTACATTAACTACCCTCTAGTCCATAGGAACTGATCCAGAGTCAATAGACTGTTAGAAAATGATCACCAATGCATCCACTATTTCTCAGGCCACTTTCTTAAGTACTCCGGGATGCAGACTATCAGGCCCCGGGGATTTATTGGCCTTCAATCCCATCAATTTGCCTAACACAATTTCCCGCCTAATAAGGATTTCCTTCAGTTCCTTCTTCTCACTAGACCCTCGGTCCCCTAGTATTTCCGGAAGGTTATGTGTGTCTTCCTTCGTGAAGACAGAACCAAAATATTTGTTCATCATTTCTTTGTTCCCCATTATAAATTCACCTGAATCTGACTGCAAGGGACCTACATTTGACTTCACTAATATTCTTCTCTTCACATATCTACAGAAGCTTTTGCAGTCAGGTTTTATGTTCCCAACAAGCTTCCTCTCATACCTCTATTTTCCCCCTCCTAATTACACCCTTTGTCCTCCTCTGCTGAACTCTAAATTTCTCCCAGTCCTCAGGTTTGCTGCTTTTTCCGGCCAATTTATATGCCTCTTCCTTGGATTTAACACTATCCTTAATTTCCCTTGTTAGCCACGGTTGAACCACCTTCCCCGTTTTATTTTTACTCCAGACAGGGATGTACAATTGTTGAAGTTCATCCATGTGATCTTTAAATGTTTGCCATTGCCTATCCACCGTCAACCTTTTAAGTATAATTCGCCAATCTATTCTAGCCAATTCACCTCTCATACTATCGAAGTTACCTTTCCTTAAGTTCAGGACCCTAGTCTCTGAATTAGCTGTGTCACTCTCCATCTTAATAAAGAATTCTACCATATTATAGTCACTCTTCCCCAAGGGGCCTCACACAAGATTGTGAATTAGTCCTTTCTCATTACACATCACCCAGTCTAGGATGGCAGCCCTCCAGTTGGTTCCTCAACATATTGGTCTAGAAAACCATCCCTAATACACTCCAGGAAATCCTCCTCCACCGCATTGTTACCAGTTTGGTTAGCCCAATCAATATGTAGATTAAAGTCGCCCATGATACTGCTGTACCTTTATTGCACGCATTCCTAATTTCTTGTTTGATGCTGTCCCCAACCTCACTACTACTGTTTGGTGGTCTGTACACAACTCCCACTAGCATTTTCTGCCCTTTGGTATCCCGCAGCTCCACCCATACAGATTCCATATCATCCAAATTAATGTCCTTCCTTACTATTGCGTTAATTTCCTCTTTAACCAGCAACGCTACCCCACCTCCATTTCCTTTCTGTCTATCCTTCCTGAATGTTGAATACCCCTGGATGTTGAGTTCCCAGCCTTGGTCACCCTGCAGCCATGTCTCTGTGATGCCAATTATATCATACTCGTTAATTGCTGTCTGCGCAGTTAATTCGTCCACCTTATTATGAATACTCCTCGCATTGAGGCACAGAGCCTTCGGGCTTGTCTTTTTAACACACTCTGCCCCTTTAGAATTTTGCTGTAATGTGGCCCTTTTTGATTTTTGCCTTGTGTTTCTCTCCCTCCAGTTTTACTTTTATTCTTTCTATCTTTTGCTTCTGCCCCCATTCTACTTCCCTCTGTCTCACTACATAGGTTCCCATCCCCCTGCCATATTAGTTTAAGCTGACCGACCTGCTGTTGGTTTCTAACACCTTCTGCTTTTATTTCGCAGATTTAACCCATGAATTTATTCTGCCTGATGCAAAATACATTAGGGGACTAAGTAATGGGATGAGTGCCCATGTATCAAACACTTGCATTCCTGTAGCACCTTTCACGACCTCAGGGCATCCCAAAGCGCTTTGCAGCCAATGAGTCACTTTTGGAGTGTAGTCACTGTCGTAATGTAAGAACACGGCAGCCAATTCCACAAACATTAATCAAAAAAATAACCAGATTAAGTCTGTTTTTGTCATGTTGATTGAGGACACCTGGGATAACTCCCCTGCTCTTCTTCAAAATAGTGCCATGGGATCTTTTACATCCACTTAAAAGGGCAGACGGGGCCTCGGTTTAACGTCTAATCTGAAAGACGGCACCTCCGACAGTGCGGCACTCCCTCAGCACTGCACTGGAGTGTCAGCCTGGATTTTGCGCTCCAATCCCTGAGGTGGGACTTGAACCCATGGCCTTCTGACTCAAGAGGCGAGGGTACTGCCCACTGAGCCACACACTCGGTCACTGGGCCCGTTTGGGAGGGCTGGGCCCAGTTTAAAGCTGCAGTGAATGGAACCATCCCCATCATTGCCCTGGCAACCGCCGACCCACTGATCCCTGTTGTCGCAAAGAGCTGCTAATCCCGACACACATCCCCGCACACACCACACACGGACCTGGTGAAGATGGAGCCGAATTTCTCCAGCCGGCTCCCGGCCATTGTCACACAGATAGCCCCCCCCGCCGCCCAGACCGGGGACAATGGCCGCCCGGACACTCCCAGCCGCTCCTCCAGCCTGGCCAATCGAGCCCCGGCCAGGCGCGCGCGCGCATGCGCACATCGATCCGCTCCCACTGCCCACACATAGGGGGCGCTGCAGGCTGGAGCTTCTCTGGCATTCATTGGGTCAGGGGTCACAGTGTAGTTATATATAGTACATGTCTATTATATACTCGATATAATGTCTACATATATATATAATATATTGTCTGTCTATATATATATATAGCCTGTCTATATAATACACACACATATCTATATATATATATATATATATATGAATTGCCCTGTCTACATATATATAATATATTGTCTGTCTATATAATACACACACACACATATATATATATGAATTGCCCTGTCTACATATATAAAATATATTGTCTGTCTATATATATATATATATAGCCTGTCTATATAATACACACACATATCTATATATATATATATATGAATTGCCCTGTCTACATATATATAATATATTGTCTGTCTATATAATACACACACACATATATATATATGAATTGCCCTGTCTACATATATATGTCTGTCTATATATATATATATTGCCTGTCTATATAATACACACACACATATATATACATATATATATATATGAATTGCCCTATCTACATATATATAATATATTGCCTGTCTATATAATATATATATATAACATATTGCCTGTCTATATATACATATATATATATTGTTTGTAAGAATCCTGTCCAAATTACATTAACATTCAAAGAATGGAAGCCCAACCAGAGTTTGAGCCACGGGGCGGACTGTCTAGATGGAAAACATGAGAGGGGGGATATTTCCCTCCGCCCCATTTGGGCGAATTATTCGAATTATGACTGCCCAGAGGGTGTCGGAAGGAACAGCTACAAAATTTGGCTCTTTAACTTTTTCACTGCCTCCCAGCGCTTTGGGGCGATGCAGGGGCTGGTGTGTGTCGGGAGTGGGGAACTGTCCATCGGCTTCTTCTTCTTCTTAGGCGGCCCCTCGAATCGAGGATGCCAAAAAGGGATGAGTTCAATGAGCTCACAGGTGTTCCAATGAAGGACCCAATTTTCCAGATCCCGAACTACATATTGAAGGGTGGAAGATGCCTGTGCGTGAATTTTTTTAACGTGTGGTGGCCGTTGCACACCAGCCACCACACGGGCTTGACAGAGCTTGGTCTTGGTCCAGTGGCAAGGATTACCCAAAGGACTGGAGACCTGCTCTGCTGCACGGACCCAGTGCGCACACATATCGCAGTGTGGGCTGGCCCGCGCTGCCCCTGGGCCCTCGGCTCTTCTGGGCCCCGAACTCTCGCCTCTCCCGTGCCCCGATCAGGTCACTCTACAATCTCACGCCGCTCCTTCACCCTGACCTCGCCGCTCCTGCTGGGCCTGCCCGTGCTCCAATCACCGAACCCGACCTGGGTCATGGTGATGTCCAATCCAGTCGCCCTCTTCACTGCCGTCGCCCTCCTGCAGCAGCCCGCGCTGCTCCCTGTAGTAGTATGCTCCTTTTATGGCCCCGGCCTGCCGCTGATGTTCCCACGCAGTGTCCATCACCGCCACGCTGACCACGGACATACCGCGCCATGCTAACGTGAAGCCATGTCCCTCCCCTTCGGGAGGGCTTCGGCCAAGAGGAGGGTGCCGGGCCGCCTGTTGGTGGCCCGGCCGCATCGGCAGCCGCCATTTTGCTTTAATTGTCAGACGGCAGAATCGGCCGACAATTTAAACTAAATGGTGGCCACGGTGGGCGCACTGCCCAGCCAGTGGCAGCTTCCCGACTCTTGAAGCTGCCAGGGGGCACCCATCGGCGGCGGCTGCGTTCTCTCAGGGCATCGTCCTCCACGGGGCGGAAAAAGGGGTCGCCACCAGACGGTAAGGGGTTGGTGCGCAGCCGACAACGGGTCGGAAACACGGGGCGCGGCGGAAACCCGTTTCCCCCGCGCCCGGGGGCAATTCCGCATGGATCGCACCATCCGCCTGCCCCTGGACCGAAAGGCCTTACCACCCCATTACCGTTTCTTAGGGGCGGTAACGGGCCTTAAAAAAAGGGGGCAATTTCGGCCCCGAGATTTCCCCAAGTCCTCCTCCATGAATGGTTCCCATGGCGCTCCTTATTACCATACCAGCACCCCCTTTATTTCTGTGAGAATCCCAAAGTTTCGTGCACCCTTCGAGGGGGCGGGCTAATCTGTCTTTGGCTCCAGCCATACCGCTGGTATAGAAAGCCAAAGCCAATGGGGTGTGCAAGAGCGACAAGAAGGGGTTTAATCAAATGTTCCCCTGTCCTCGCACCCCCTCCCCACCCCCCCCCCAAAAGAAAAACAAGCTCCAATTGTTTTTTGATTAGAGGGGAGTTGAGGAGAGCTTTTTTCACCCAGAGGGTGGTGGGGGTCTGGAACTCACGGCCTGAAAGGGTGGTCGAGGCAGAAACCCTCACCACATTTAAAAAGTACTTGGATGCAAACTTGAAGTGCCGTAACCCACAGGGCTACGGACCAAGAGCTGGAAAGTGGAATTAGACTGGATAGCTCTTTGTCGGCTGGCACGGGCATGATGGGCCGAACGGCCTCCTTTTGTGCCGTAAAACTCTATAATTCTATGTAATATATAGTGTTACATTGTGTGTTGGATGATATAAATAACCAGCCTTTGACTCACTGTGAATAACACCAAAGGGATTTACTAACAACTTGTCAACACATTGACAGCAGTTTTGGCACAGAAGTAAACATTTATGATTAAACACAATTTATTTCCATTGAAATAAGTCATGAAATCAAAGTCAACTTGGCAACAAAACTGATCTGAATCATTCTCTCAAAATATAGTAACTTTAACAAAAAATGTGGCAGCGTTGATCCCCCGCCTCCGAGTGCAACTCACAAACTGTATAAATCTATGTGAACCACTAAAACATCAAAACAATATATACTGCATTAACTTCTCTATTAAATAAGTCACCTTCAGGAAATATGTTCATAAACATTAAAGCATCTGAGCAACTGGAGTCTCGCGGAGCTCTGCTGGGGATTTGGGAGGTGGGTTCTGCTGGGGATTTGGGAGGTGGGTTCTGCTGGGGATTTGGGAGGTGGGTTCTGCTGGAGTCTAGGGGAGCTCTGCTGGAAGTTTTGGAAAGAGTTCTGCTGCAGGTTTTACTGGTAATTTGAATCAAGGAGAAGGGGGAATTAGTAATCAGATGTTGCTCTAAGACTGAAATGACCATTAACCCAATGTTTGCAGCAACTTTAATTCTCCACCCGCCCCCCCCCCCCCCGGCACACTGTGTGTTAAATTATATAAATAACAATCCAGCGACTCGCTGTGAATAACACCAAAGATCTACTAACAAGTTATCAGCACGTTGATTGAATCCCTGAAGTAGTTACTAAGGGCAAGGACCAAAGGTCATAGTGCAGGACATTGGAATGAAGAGAGATGACACAATTTAAGTCATCGTTAAATGAGACCAGGGAAAGCTTGTAGGACTGGACCCTCCAGACTGTGGCATGTAGACCCTGTGCTGCCTCAATCAGTTATAGTTTTAATATTAACACAAAATTCTGCATGACTTTTTCTAAGATAGTTAATATTTTACAGATTCAAAATGTTTTGTTATGCATTGCAAACACTGAGCAATAGCTTTTTAAAATAATTTTGATTTTATATCATTTAAGTTGCTGTAGTACTGCACATTGGAAGCCTAGGGTATGGAACAGGATTGCAATGCTTAGCTGGTAACTTGTCTTGTTCCTTCAAGGCCACTGCTGAGGCCCCCCGCTGGAGAAATGGGGCTTAAATAGAACCTGAGGTCAGTTGGAGTTTAATTGCCTTTTGGTAAGCGAAGGTTGGGTCAGTTGGAGCTTAATTGCCTTTTGGTGAGGGAAGGTTGGGTCAGTTGGAGCTTAATTGCCTTTTGGTGAGCAAAGGTTGGGTCAGTTGGAGCTTAATTGCCTTTTGGTGAGAGAAGGTTGCAGATTGCCATCTGCTTGTAGATTTCTGGCTCCAGGTCAAAAGAAAACACAGCATGCCTTTTGTTCTGTTTTTGTAAATATTTTTAAATGAGAGGCTGGGGCAGGTGATCCTGTTAAAACTGTGTCTGCAATGTTTGCCCAACGCCACTCCACCAGACGTCTCAAAGCGTTTTACAGCCAATTAATGTACAATGTAGTCACTGTTGTAATGCGGGAAACGCAGCAGGCCAATTTGCGCACAGCAAGCTCCCACAAACAGCAACGTGTTAATGACCAGATAATGTTTTTAGTGATGTTGATTGAGGGATAAATATTGCCCCAGGACAGCGGGGAGAACTCCACTGCTCTTCGAAATATTGTCCATGGGATCTTTTACATCCACCCGAGGGCAGACGGGGCCTCGGTTTAATGTCTCAGCTGAACGACAGCACCTCCGACAATGCAGCGCTCCCCCAGCATGGCACTGGGAGTGTCAGCCTAGATTTATGTACTCAAGTCTCGGGAGTGGGACTTGGAACCCACGACCTTCAGACTCAGAGGCAAGAGCGCTACCCACTGAGCCACAGCTGAATATGACTTCAGCTCAAAGCAGGCCACGTCTCAGCAATCGATCCAACGCTACCAAATCACTCCCATTGTGTCAAATTTATGAACCAGGCACCACTTTGCAGTGATAAGCTCTCAGTGCTCAACACACACATCCCTCACATATTAAAAACTCTCAGTGTGAATATACTTTGTGTCTAATAGAGTGTTATATTCAGATTCAGCTAGTCAGATGGATTAAATGAGTTGAACACAAATGGCCCATTTAAAAAATATATATATAAGCTGTCGACAGAAATCCTGATCCAGACATACTTTTTCCATCTGATGTGTGTTCACTGATGTTTAACTGTATATATTATCTTTTGGGCCATTGCCTTAGCGACTGAATCAAATTGCATTTTCATTACACAAGATAGTTTTAGGCATTACATTCTCTTAGGTTCATTCTTCTCTTCAGACAAGGAAAAGGAGCTGCTATTCCCCATAATGTTAGGAGGATGTTTCCCTGGGCTGGGGAGCCTAGAACTAGGGGGTCACAGTCTCAGGATAAGGGGGCGGCCATTTAGGAGATGAAGAGGAATTTCTTCACTCAGAGGGTTGTAAATCTTTGCAATTCTCTACCCCAAAGGGTTATGGATGCTGAGTCGTTGAGTATATTCCAGACTGAGATCGATAGATTTCTGGAGGCTAGGGGAAATTGGGGAATATGAGGAGCGGGCAGGAAATTGGAGTTACATAGAAACATAGAAAATAGGTGCAGGAGTAGGCCATTCGGCCCTTCTAGCCTGCACCGCCATTCAATGAGTTCATGGCTGAACATTCAACTTCAGTACCCCATTCCTGCTTTCTCACCATTCCCCTTGATCCCACTAGTAGTAAGGACCTCATCTAACTCCTTTTTGAATATATTTAGTGAATTGGCCTCAACAACTTTCTGTGGTAGAGAATTCCACAGAAGATCAGCCATATTGAATGGCGGAGCAGGCTCGAGGGGCCGAATGGCCTCCTCCTGCTTCTATTTCTTATAATTGACTGAATAAGTGAAAAATCTAAAATAAATACAGAAAATGCTGGAAACATGCAGCATCTACAGAGAGAGAAACAGAGTTAACGGTTCATGTCGATGACCTTTCGTCAGAACTGGAAAAAGTTAGAGATGGCAACAGATTTTAAGCAAGTGCAGGGGCAGGGAAAGGCGGGAGGAAAGAACAAAAGGGAAACTCTGTGATAGTGTGGAAGGCAGGAGAGATTAAATGACAAAAATGATAATGATGCAAGGCAAAAGGAGTAAAAACATTTGTTTCTGTTAAATGGAATCCTGTGATTTTGCCAGTGTGCTGAATCGGCCTGCCTTTCCGTGAAAACTGCAAACCAGAGATCTTCATTTTCATCTTTCTTTCGGATGAGACGTAAAACCGAGGCACAGTCTGCTCTCTCAGGTGGATGTAAAAGATCCTATGGCACTATTTTGAAGAGGAGCAGGGTGGTTATCCCCTGTGTCCTGGGGCCAATATTTATTCCTCAATCAACATAACAAAAACAGATTTATCTAATCATAGTCATTATTACATTGATGTTTGTGGCAGCTTGCTGTGTGCAAATTGGCTGCCGCGTTTCCCACATTACAACAGTGACTACACCCCAAAAGCACTTCATTGGCTGTAAAGCGCTTTGAGACGCCTGTTGGTCATGAAAAGCGCTAAAAAATGCAAGTCTTTCTTCTCGTGTGGTATCTGGTACAACTATTTTAGTTGAACATATAAATCAAGTGCCACCTTATTATTAAAGGGGCACTAAAACTGACAAATTAAACTTTTAACATTAAATGGATCAAATTAAAATTTGTTTGCCGGGGGTGATGATGCACTCCAGTCCCTCCAGCGCCCACCTCTCGCAGAAGGCCGCGAGCGTACCGGTGGACACCGCGTGCTCCATCTCCAGGGACACCCTGGCTCGGATGTAAGCACGGAAGAGAGGCAGGCAGTCGGGCTGAACGACCCCCTCGACCTCCCGCTGCCTGGGCCGGCTGATGGCCCCCTTGGCCAGGCCCAGGAGCAGTCCTACGAGGAGGCCTTCCGAGCTGCCCACTGGTGTCAGGTACTGAGTGTCCCACAAACGCCTGCAGCAAGTTGGACATCGGTGACGGAAGAGAAAAGTTAATCCAGGAAAAAGCCAAGTGGTACATCATGCAGAATCGCAGCAACAACCCTGCTGTCACTCGAGAGGAGATGAAACCAGGTATCACTTGAGTTCAAATCATGGGTGCAATCGCAGAAACCCTATTGTCTGCATAATCCTGGCTGATGGTCGAGCTCAGGCTCATATGAATAGGAACAAAGAAAAAAATACAATGCATCATTTAATAATTTTAATCCAAATTCAATCTACAAAAAAAAATCATAGATTTAAAGTAATTGGCAAAAGAGCTAAAGAAAGGTTTGCATTGCCATGGTAATTTCACGACCACCGGACGCCCCAAAGTATTTACAGCCAATGAAGTATTTTTGGAGTGTAGTCGCTGTTGTAATGTAGGAAACGCGGCAGCCAATTTGCGCACAGCAAGCTCCCACAAACAGCAATGTGATAATGACCAAATAATCTGTTTTCGTGATGTTGATTGAGGGATAAATATTGGCCAGGACACCGGGGATAACTCCCCTGCTCTTCTTCGTAGTAGTGTCATGGGATGTTTTACGTCCACCTGAGAGAGCAGACGGGGCCTCGGTTTAACGTCTCATCCGAAAGACAGCAACTCCGACAGTGCAGCGCTCCCTCAGCACTGCACTGGGAGTGTCAGCCTGGATTTAGGGTCAGCTGTGGCTCAGTGGGCAGCACACTCACCTCTGGGTCAGAAGGTTGTGGGTTCAAGTCCCACTCCAGAGACTTGAGCACAAAAATCTAGGCTGACACTCCCAGTGCAGTGCTGAGGGAGCGCTGCACTGTCGGAGGTGCCGTCTTTCGGATGAGACGTTAAACCGAGGCCCCGTCTGCTCTCTCAGGTGGACGTAAAATATCCCATGGCACTTTTTCGAAGAAGAGCAGGGGAGTTTGTCCTGGGGCCAATATTTATCCCTCAATCAACAACAAAAAACCATTGTCTGGGTCATTATCACATTGCTGTTTGTGGGAGCTTGCTGTACGCAAATTGGCTGCTGCGTTTCCTACATTACAACAGTGACTACACTTGAAAAGTACTTCATTGGCTGTAAAGCGCCTTGAGACGTCCGGAGGCCATGAAAAGCGCTATATAAATGCAATGTTTTCTTTCTTCATGTGCTCAAGTCTCTGGAGTGGGTCCTGAACCCGCAATTTTCTGACTCAAGAGACGAGAGTGCTGCCCACTGAGCCACGGCTGACACTAGAGGGGGAATGAGGAGATTTTGATCCCACACAGAGGGTCGTTAAGATCCGGAACGCACGACCTAAAAGGTGGAATTAGATTCCAGAGGTACTTTCAAAAGGCAATTGGACATGTGCTGGAAGAGGGCGAATTTGGAGGGCTGTGGGAGATTGCTGGGAAGTGGGGCTAATTGAATAGCTCTTCCAAAGAGCTGGCACAGGCAAGACAGGCTGAATAGTCTCCTTCTATGCTGTAAGAGTGTATTCTATTCCATTCCAAAAAAACACAATCTTTAATATACAGTACCATAACAGGCATTTTTTTTTTTAAATGACTGCTTCACTGTTAACCAACACAGAAGATTCCTCTGCAGCATATATTTACACAGTAGCCAGGGACAGTGAAAGTGTTTAGTGCATTTAATTCACTATTGACAACTGCATCAAATATCATTTCAAAGCTCAAAAAGACTTCCATTTATTCAGCGTCTTATCACAACAAAATATCTCAAAGTGCTCCACATACGATGAATTACTTTGAAGTGCATTGATTTGTTATGCAGCTAAATGCAGCACACTGCAGCTCCAGTTGTCCAGGATCGAACCCGTTCGAAAAATAAGCACCGCTCCCAAAGTTTTACTTTGTTCCGCCGTCAATGATTGAATTACATCGATTTTGCAGCACAGGATCAGGCCATTCGGCCCAACGGGTCCGTGCCGGTGTTTATGCCCCCACACGGGCCTCCTCCCACCCTGCTTCATCTCACCCCAACATCCTATTCCCTTCTCCCTCGTGTGTTTATCCAGCTTCCCCTTAAATGCATCGATACTATTCACTTCAGGCCACTCCCCTGCGGCAGCGAGTTCCACATTCTCGCCGCTCTCTGGGGTCAAGAAGCTTCTCCTGAATTTCTGATAAATCCCAGCTTGGGGGCGGCGGGAAGGGTTGGGGGGGGAAAGGGAACATTATAACAACACTCATACAATATATAAAATGCTGGAAATCTCAGCAGGTCAGGCAGCATCTGTGGAGAGAGAAACAGAGTTAACGTTTCAGGTCGGTGACCCTTAGTTCTGATGAAGGGTCATCGACCCGAAACATTAACTCGGTTTCTCTCCTCAGATGCTGCCTGACCTGCTGAGATTTCCAGCATTTTTATTTCAGATTCCAGCATCTGCAATATCTTGCTTTTGTATTAAAACAACACTTACAGCATTGCACGCCACACCCGCCATCTTGAAAAGCTTTATTCCGCAGTTAAGAGTCACAGTCAACAGCTCCACACTTACAAGTTTGATTTGTGGACATCGAAGTGCTTGAAGTTTTAACAAGGGGATAAACAAACAATGGGACCAAGTGGGAAAGGGGGAGGAAACTTCGGGGGCAAAGCGATGGCAGTCACAGTTGAAGAGCATCGAGGAGGTCGGTGAAGGCAGGGGAGGGAGCTCGGCAAAATGGTTTTGGGAAAGAGAATCTCAGTGTGGTGGCTGAGGGGAAGTGGGAACAAGTAGGAATCCAGTGCAAGAGGAATTGGCACACAACCAACAATCAGCACCACTGTTTCACGCATTCTGTGCAGAATGCCAAAGAAGGTATTCGCACAGAGCTCGGCGAGGGAAGAGAGTGAGCTTGGCTCGCTGTGAGCTTGGTTTCGGGAGAGTAAAATGTCGTGGCAACAACAACTAGCCAACCCGTAACTTCAGAACAAAGAACACGAATCGGCCAAATCTTCACAACCGCCGTTCGGTACGAAGGGGCAAATCTGACCCAACCGTTTACATTCAATTGGCGGTTTTCACCTCCCTTCCTTTCCCGGCAAGAACAGCAATCGCTTCTGTCCGGGACTCCACTCCGAATTTACGGCCGAAGCCTCCGGTTGATGTGGCTCAGAGTGGAAATCGGGACTGAGCGGGGATCCACACGCCCAGTGCCCATCACTGCCCCGTGGCAACAAGCACCAGCCAACACGTCGACTCCAGGTCATCCCCATTACCGCCCTCCACAACAACCCCCAATCCATGAGAGTCAAGTTAACCCAAAGACATTAACACCCATAATATCTACAACGTGTGAGAGATAGTGGCCCCCTCTCTCTGTGCTCGAATCTGCAGATTTCCACCCCCACCCATTTAAAAAAGTGCGGGACAATGTCTACTTCAGCGATTTGGTCGCACCTTCAAACTGGTGCTTGAGTGAGAGAGGAGGGGCAAGGAGGGGACATAGAACATGGAGATGCAAAATTGTGCCCAGTCGCTGCGGGGGGGGGGGGGGGGGGCGGGGGGCGGGGGCTGTATTAGCCCTTGGCAGCAAATCTAGACAAAGCATGGGAGAAACATCAGGAGGGTACCCCGCCAACGTTCACCGTGAGCTGCGCTTTGCTCTCGCGGACGGTTTCTTTTCAGCGCGCGGTCCCTTTAGAATTTTGCGCGGGATTTACAACGGAGGAGCCGGTGAGCGGCCTGCGCGGAACCTTTCCCGTCGCGTGGGCCGCGCAGCATAGAGGGAACATTGCAGCCCGCCCTCCCGGAGCAGTGCAGAGGACCCATTCCCATCCCATCCCACCCCTCCCGGCAACAGGTCACCGCGGCCAGTAATCCACGATCGATGAAGCGAAGCCATCAACCCGACTCTGGACAGTTGAAAGGGGGCAACGGTTCGGGTATTTGGTCGGGGGATGGGGTGTTCCGGAGGGGGGGTGGGGTGGGGTGGGGGGGGAGAAACACCAAAGGGAACCACCGTCTGCGAACATTGTCTGTCTCCCCCCACCCCCCCCCCAACGCCAGTCTTCATTTCAAAACACTTGGACTTTGTAAAATAGTGTTGTTTGTGTCACAGGACATACTTGGTGATTAGGCACTGGCCCTCCATACTGTCGGCGGGATCGGAGACAGGGGGGTGGGGGGGGGGCCCGAAATACTCCGCAAGGCACGCAAGCCAGCGGGGCTCACGGCGGAGGGAACCTAGCCCAGATCACGCGGAGGGCTTCTCCTTCCGGTGCTTGGCAAACCACTCGCCGCTCTTGTCTGCCGCCATAGCCTGTTGGGGAAAGAGAGAAGCCACAGATTACTCCCTCCGCCTGACCGGCAAAACGGACAGCCAGTGTGCATCGGACGCTTCCCTCCTTTTCCAATTCTCACCGGGTGGTGGAGGGGGAAGCCAAAACCAGCGTGACCAGCACAGGAGCATGAACGTCAGAGCATTTCGTTTGCAAAAAGCTCATCTTGACATTGCCCAGACATGATCACAATTCTTATTGTAATCACTCCCACCCACTCATTACTTTCTATTAGACGAATGGTAATAAACATACAGGTTAGAAGTTCTGGGTACACCCTTCAACTCAATTTAGAATTCTCCTGCTTGTTTTCAAATCCCTCCATGGTCTCGCCCCTCCCTATCTCTGTAATCTCCTCCAGCCCCACAACCCTCCGAGATGTCTGCGCTCCTCTAATCTTGGCCTCGTAAGAATCCCTGGTTATAATCGCTCCACCATCGGTGGCCGTGCCTTCTGTTGCCTGGGCCCGAAGCTCTGGAACTCCCTGCCTAAACCTCTCCGCCTCTCTTTCCTCCTTCAAGACGCTCCTGATATACCGATTTGACCAAGCTTTTGGTCAGCTGCGCTAATGTCGCCTGGCTCGGTGTGAAGTTTTGTCTGATAACGCTCCTGTGAAGCGCCTTGGGATGTTTTGCTACGTTAAAGGTGCTATATAAATGTAAGTTGTTGTAGTTAATTGGAGACATCAAGCCATTTGACCATTGGGTTTAATCACCACTGAAATTCTCATCACAAACAGTGGAGCTGTCTCTCTCGCCTCGCCCCTCCCCCCCACTCTCATGATTCTCTCTCCACCCACTCTCCCCTCCAGACTCCCCCACACCTCCCGACTCGCTCTTCCCTCTACACCCCCTCCCTCTCCTGATTCCCCCTTCCTGACTAGCCCCCTCCCCTCCCCCGTCCCCAGACTCCTGCCCCCACCCCCTCCCATTCCCTGACTCCCCCTCCCCTCTCCCGACTCCACCCCCCCCCCGGACTCTCCTCCCTCCCCTCTTCCGACTCTCCCCACCCCCCCTCCCGACTCCCCCCCCATCCCCCCTCCCCGCTCCCGACTCTCACCCTCACCCTCCCCCCCTTCCCGACTCTCACCCTCCCCCACCCCCACTCCCGACTCTCACCCTCCCCCACCCCCCCTTCCCGACTCTCGCCCTCCCCCCCTCCCGACTCTCTCTTCCCCACCTCCCCCTCCCAACTCTCCCCTACTCCGCCTCCCGACTCACCCCCACCTCCCCCTCTCACCCTCCCCCCCTCCCGACTCGCCCCCCCACCTCTCCCGACTCTCTTCCCCCCCCCCCCGACTCGCCCCGCCCACCCCTCCCCTCCCCTCTCCCGACTCTCCACCCCCCCCCCCGACTCTCACCCCCCCCCTCCTCAGGACTCTCACCCCCCCCCCCCCACCCGACTCTCACCCACCCCCCCCCCGACTCTCACCCACCCCCCCCTCCCGACTCTCACCCACCCCCCCCCGACTCTCACCCACCCCCCCCCCCCGACTCTCACCCACCCCCCCCGACTCTC
>NC_091992.1:11199782-11293870 GCF_044704955.1 Pristiophorus japonicus | reverse complement strand
CTCCCCCTCCCAACTCTCCCCTACTCCGCCTCCCGACTCTCCCCCACCTCCCCCTCTCACCCTCCCCCCCCTCCCGACTCGCCCCCCCACCTCTCCCGACTCTCTTCCCCCCCCCGACTCGCCCCGCCCACCCCTCCCCTCCCCTCTCCCGACTCTCCACCCCCCCCCCCGACTCTCACCCCCCCCCCTCCTCAGGACTCTCACCCCCCCCCAACAGACTCTCACCCACCCCCCCCCAACAGACTCTCACCCACCCCCCCCCAACAGACTCTCACCCACCCCCCTCCCGACTCTCACCCCCCCTCCTCTCCCCCCTCCCGACTCTCACCCACCCCCCCCTCCCGACTCTCACTCACCCCCCCCCTCCCGACTCTCACCCACCCCCCCCCTCCCGACTCTCACCCACCCCCCCCCCCGACTCTCACCCACCCCCCCCTCCCGACTCTCACCCACCCCCCTCCCGACTCTCACCCCCCCTCCTCTCCCCCCTCCCGACTCTCTCCCTCCCCCCCTCCCCCCCCGACTCTCTCCCCCCCCCCTCCCGACTCTCTTCCCCCCCCTCCCCCTCCCCTCCCGACTCTCTCCCCCCCCTCCCCCTCCCATCCCGACTCTCTCCCTCCCTCCCCCTCCCCTCCTGACTCTCTCCCCCCCCTCCCCTCCCGACTCTCTCCCCCCCCTCCCCCCACCCCCCCGACTCTCTTCCCAACCCCTCCCCTCCCTCTTCCCCCCCCCCCGACTCTCTTTCCCCCCCCCCCCCGACTCTCTTTCCCCCCCCCCCGACTCTCTTTCCCCCCCCTCCCCTCCCGACTCTCTTCCCCCCCCCTCCCCTCCCGACTCTCTTCCCCCCCCTCCCCTCCCGACTCTCTTCCCCCCCTCCCCTCCCGACTCTCTTCCCCCCCCTCCCCTCCCGACTCTCTTCCCCCCCCTCCCCTCCCGACTCTCTTCCCCCCCCTCCCCTCCCGACTCTCTTCCCCCCCCTCCCCTCCCGACTCTCTTCCCCCCCTCCCCTCCCGACTCTCTTCCCCCCCCTCCCCTCCCGACTCTCTTCCCCCCCTCCCCTCCCGACTCTCTTCCCCCCCCTCCCCTCCCGACTCTCTTCCCCCCCCTCCCCTCCAGACTCTCTTCCCCCCCCTCCCCTCCAGACTCTCTTCCCCCCCCTCCCCTCCAGACTCTCTTCCCCCCCCTCCCCTCCAGACTCTCTTCCCCCCCCTCCCCTCCCGACTCTCTTCCCCCCCTCCCCTCCCGACTCTCTTCCCCCCCTCCCCTCCCGACTCTCTTCCCCCCCTCCCCTCCCGACTCTCTTCCCCCCCTCCCCTCCCGACTCTCTTCCCCCCACTCCCCTCCCGACTCTCTTTCCCCCCCCTCCCCTCCCGACTCTCTTCCCCCCCTCCCCTCCCGACTCTCTTCCCCCCCCTCCCCTCCCGACTCTCTTCCCCCCCCCCCCGACTCTCTTCCCCCCCCTCCCCTCCCGACTCTCTTCCCCCCCCTCCCCTCCAGACTCTCTTCCCCCCCCTCCCCTCCAGACTCTCTTCCCCCCCCTCCCCTCCAGACTCTCTTCCCCCCCCTCCCCTCCAGACTCTCTTCCCCCCCTCCCCTCCCGACTCTCTTCCCCCCCTCCCCTCCCGACTCTCTTCCCCCCCTCCCCTCCCGACTCTCTTCCCCCCCTCCCCACTCTCTTCCCCCCCCCTCCCGACTCTCTTCCCCCCCCCTCCCCTCCAGACTCTCTTCCCCCCCCCTCCCCTCCAGACTCTCTTCCCCCCCCTCCCCTCCCGACTCTCTTCCCCCCCTCCCCTCCCGACTCTCTTCCCCCCCCTCCCCTCCCGACTCTCTTCCCCCCCCTCCCCTCCCGACTCTCTTCCCCCCCCTCCCCTCCCGACTCTCTCCCCTCCCCTCCCGACTCTCTCCCCTCCCCCCCCCTCCCCTCCCGACTCTCTCCCCTCCCCCCCCTCCCCACACTCTCCCCTCCCCTCCCCCCCCTCCCCACTCTCTCTCCCCCCCTCCCCTCCCGACACTCTTCCCCCCCCCCCTCCCGACACTCTTTCCCCCCCCTCCCCTCCCGACACTCTTCCCCCCCCCCCATCCCTCCCGACACTCTTCCCCCCCCCCCCCTCCCGACACTCTTCCCCCCCCCCTCCCCTCCCGACACTCTTCCCCCCCTCCCCTCCCGACACTCTTCCCCCCCTCCCCTCCCGACACTCTTCCCCCCCCATCCCTCCCGACACTCTTCCCCCCCCCCCCCCCCGACACTCTTCCCCCCACCCCCCCTCCCGACTCTCTTCCCCCCCCCCCCTCCCGACACTCTTCCCCCCCCCTCCCCTCCCGACACTCTTCCCCCCCTCCCCTCCCGACACTCTTCCCCCCCTCCCCTCCCGACACTCTTCCCCCCCCTCCCCTCCCGACACTCTTCTCCCCACACCCCCCCCCCGACACTCTCCCCTACCGACTCTCACCCCCCACCCTCCTCCGACTGACCCCCTCCGACCCCCCCTCTCCCGACCCCCCAGCATCCCCTTCTCCCGACCCCCCCCGCAGCCCCCTCTCCCGACCCCCCCGCAGCCCCCTCTCCCGACCCCCCCCCGCAGCACCCTTTCCCGACCCCCCCGCAGCACCCTCTCCCGACCCCCCCCTCCCGACCCCCCCGCAGCCGACTCCCCAGCACCCCCCACCCCCCTCCCCTGATTCCCTCCTCTCCCGATTCCCCGTCTGCTCCTTCCCTCTGTTTGTGAAGCACTGTGGGACATCTTTCTCTGGAGAGACAAGTTGTGATCTGGAACGCACTGTCTGGAAGGATGGTGGAAGCATATTCAATAAAGTAACATTCAGAGGGGAGTCGGATAGGTTATTGAAAAGGAAACATTTGCAGGTCTGTGGGGAAAGACCTGGGCGGGAGTGGGACTAACTGGACAGCTCCTTCAACCAGCCGGCACAGGTCTACGATGGGCCGAATGGCCTTCTGCTGTGCTTTAAGATTCGATGCTGCTGCAAGATGAGATGATGGAAGGAGCTGCAGTTCGATCGGGAGATTGTGCTCATCGATGGTGTGATTTCACGCTGTGGCGAGGGAAGGCTTGCGCCTGGCGTACTCACGTCCTCCAGTAGTTTGCTGCCATCGGGATCCACCCTGGAGAGCTCGCGGAAAGCCTCATCGCCCACAAGGCAGATTTCATGGCCATCCTGATGGACACAAGCACAAGACAGAGTTCTAGTACACAGAATCTGTACCCAACACGAAACATCTCTCACCCCCCGGGGAGTACTAAACACAGCTCTCTCAAAGCATCAGAACTATTTAAAGAAAACTCATTCTTCTATTGGAGGGGAAGGGTGAAAGAACATAAAAGAAAAGAAAATCTTGCATTAATATAGCGCCTTTCACAACCTCAGGATGTCCCAAAGCGCTTTACAGCCAATGAAGTACTTTTAGAGTGTGGTCGCTGTTGTAATGTGGGAAACGCGGCAGCCAATTTGCGCACAGCAAGCTCCCACAAACAGCAATGGGATAATGATCAGATAATCAGTTTTTTTGTTCTGTTGATTGAGGGATAAATATTGGCCCCAGGACACCGGGGATAGCTCCCCTGCTCTTCTTCGAAATAGTGGCCTGGGATCTTTTACACCCACCCGAGAGAGCAGACGGGGCCTCGGTTTAACGTCTCATCCGAAAGACGGCACCTCAGACAGTGCAGTGCTCCCTCAGCACTGCACTGGGAGTGTCAGCCTAGATTTATGCGCTGGTAGTAGATTCCTGCCATCGAGACCTTGGCAAAGGGAAATCTTTAGGCCGTTATCCCGGTAATGAACTGACGGAACTCACCGGGTCGGCCAGGATCACGACCTCCACCGCCGCCTTGCCTGGAGTGTCCAGACTCACCAACGGAGTCAGGATCTTCTGATTCTCCTTCTTCATCTGGGTCTCGATACCTGGCAACTTATCAAACATGCAACAATTCTTAGACCCGAGACAAACTTCAGTCAGAGGAGGAGTTGCTGAGTTTTTAGAATGCAACATATTAAAAAAAAAAAGTGTGTTAAGTGGACGCTGGATGAGTTGAGAAACAACGATCGCAACAAAGCAGGACTTTACCCCCCCCCCTCAGCCCCCGTATAGCCGGGCAAGACTTGGATATTCTGACAGAGGGGCATCGCGGGGCTTCGGCCCGGCACCCAGATGCCCCCCCCCCCCCCACCCCACACCCGCCGGACCCCAGTTGACCTTTTGACTCCAGGGTCATCTGCGAGGTAGAGATGGACGGGAGTGAGGCCGACCTGAAGCCTCACTGCGGGGGGGACCGCGGAGAGGCAGGGCCTTAGGAAGGAGGCAAGGTGTCCAAACTGCCTGAAAAAAAAAGTTACGGTTTTTAAAAAAATTTCTCGAGGCACGCCCCGGAGCGATTTCACCCGCCCCGTAGGGAGGGGAGAGACTCCAGGACTCTCTCTGTCGACCTCTGAATGGTTCACATCGGGGGCTAATGAGCCACCCTGGCGCCCAGTGTTCAAACAGGACTACTTGGCCAGGGGCGTGGTTCCCTCATTTTAATATCGCTCGCATGCGCCGGCCCACATATCGGCAGCCCCATGCTCTGGAATTAGGAGCACAGGAACAGGAGGCGGCCATTCAGCCCCTCGAGCTTGCTCCACCATTCAATGATTTCATGGCAGACCTCCCTAAACCCCACCACCAGCCCACCTCACTCTCCTCTTTAAGGCCCTTCTTCAAACTCCATCTGGTTGACCAAGCTTTTGGTCATCCCTCCTAGCATCATCCTTCTTTAGGTCAGTATCCATCGTCCACAGCAACCCTACCCCCCCCCGCCCCCCACCCCACCCCCAGCACGTTTTTCAACCTTAAAGGTGCTATATAAATCCAATTTTGGAGAAAATGGGAAGAGGTTGGGGAAGTGGCAATTTTCCTTACCCAAATCCGCCAGATGACCAGGCCATAGAGTATATTTTCCTCAGATCGCATTGACATAAATCATCATCACTTTTATGCAAAGCATGATTAAAATGGCAGAGCTCGTCTGGTTCTCTTCTTCTGGTCTCTCCTCCACGCACGCACGCACCCCCCCCCCCACCCGCCCCCCCCCCAAAAATGGCACCTTCCCAACTTCCTCAAAAAAATTATCAAGATGGCTCCTGCCCCTTTAAGGAAGTGTGAATTGCAATGGATATATTCCCTTCCCCCCACCCGCTGCAAAATTCTCCATTTACCCCCCCCCCCACCCCGAGATTACCTGCTCTGTTGGACAAGAGAAAGCGATTCTTCCGTAAGCTGTGCCGTGATCGACAGGGCACCCGATATCCTGCAGTTCCAACTTGCACTGCAACATGGAGCAAGATAAATCACAAATAGAGCCCGGGGTCAGTGGATAATTTGTCGGCAATGTTACATAAGAATCAGGACCAGGAGTAGGCCATTCGGCCCCTCGAGCCTGCTCCGCCATTCAATAAGATTACGGCTGATCTTCGACCTGAACTCCACTTTCCCGCCCGATCGCCACATCTCTCGATTCCCCGAGAGTCTAATAATCTATCGATCTCAGCCTGGAATATATTCAGAGATTCAGCCTCCACAGCTCTCTGGGGCAGAGAATTCCCAAGATTCACAACCCGCTGAGTGAAGAAATTTCTCCTCCTCTCCTAAATGGCCGACCTCTTGTCCCGAGACTGTGACCAATAGTTCTCGACTCTCCAGCCCGGGGGGGAAAACATTCTCTCAGCATCTCAGACTCCCTCCACCAGCCCCCCCCCCCCACCCCCCGCTGGACAGAGTGACGGTCCCCGGGCACTTGACCACACGGGACTCCCCCCCCGACGCTCAGTTCATTCAACATCGCGGCGCCAATGATGTCATTGGGCGGCGCCACTTTTGAATATTAACGAGGCCCCGCCCACCTCCCTGCCTTTTGCGGGAGTCTGGTCAACGGCCCGATTTTGGGGCAGCAAAAAAATGAAGTGGCCGGGAAGAGGGCAGGTTGGTACCGCGAAAGTAGAATTTAAAACGTTAACCCCTCCCATGCACCATTCCCACTGAGGGCGAGTTAAAATCAAGGCCAGGAAATCTATGGCACCAAAGATTATGGACCCAGATGCTGCCATTTCGGTCATTGGGACTAAATGACAAAAGGGACGGTTGCGCAAAGCAAAAGGAGATGGTAATGGGTCAAGTAAAGACACAAAAGCTGGGTCTAGAGGAGGTGTAAATGGGAATGGCAGAATCACCACCAGCGGCCATCTGAAACAATGGGGGCAGAGGTTATGAGGTAAAATGTTTGTCGTTTAATCTCTCCTGCCTTCCACCTCATCACAGAGCTTCCCTTTTGTTCTTTCCTCTGCCCCCGCACTTGCCTAAAATCTGTTCCACCTCGAATTTTTTCCAGTTCCGACGAAAGGTCATCGACCTGAAACGTTAGCTCTGTTTCTCTCTCCGCAGATATTGCCTGACCTGTTGAGTATGTCCAGCATTGTCTGTTTTTATTGCTCTTGTACCTGGGTTGACCAGTGAATGTTGAAAGCCCAAGTTAAGTTAACAGTTGAGGTGCTAACAGGGTCACAGAGTCCAATCTAATTTGGGGCCAAGATGATTATACTGACAACGCACGGGACTGCACATCAATCTGGAGTGCAGGAATAGGAAACGGAAGGCTAACAATCCACCAATGACACGTCAAATGTGTGTTTTGTGGCATCTGCCGACTGGCTGGTCAAGATTTCAATGACAAAGGCCAATTTCAGAGGGCGATATCTAATCAAAGGGTACAATGGTATGAATCTGCATCCATTTCACATTCTCCGTCTACTTCCCCACCCTCGACTTGGCTGTAGTGACGGATACATAACATAAGAAATAGGAGCAGGAGTCGGCCATTTGGCCCCTCGAGCCTGCTCCGCCATTCAATAAGATCATGGCTGATCTGATCTTGGCCTCAACTCCACTTCCCTGCCCGCTCCCCATAACCCTTCACTCCCCTGTGGTTCAAAAATCTGTCTATCTCCACCTTAAATATATTCAATGACCCAGCCTCCACAGCTCTCTGGGGTAGAGAATTCCACAGATCCACAACCCTCGGAGAAGAAATTCCTCCTCATTTCAGTTTTAAATGGACGGCCCCTTATTCTGAAACTATGCCCCCAATTCTAGATTCCTTCACGAGGGGAAACATCCCCTGTGTCCACCTTGTCGAGCCCCCTCAGTTTTGACAAGATGACCTCTCATTCTTCTGAACTTCAATGTGTATAGGCCCAACCTACTCAACCTTTTCTCATAAGTCAACCCCCTCATCTCCAGAATCAACCGAGTGAACATTCTCTGAACTGCCTCCAATGCAAGTATATCCTTCCTTAAATACAGAGACCAAAACTGTACGCAGTACTCCAGGTGTGGTCTCACCAATACCCTGTACAGTTGTAGCAGGACTTCTCTGCTTTTATACTCTATCCCCCTTGCAATAAAGGCCAACATTCCATTTGCCTTCCTGATCACTTGCTGTACCTGCACACTAACTTTTAGATGGGGGTTGGTGACAGCTCACCTGGTCATCTGCGTATCCTAGCAGGGCCAGCTTCTTAGCATCGTTCTTCTCATAGACTTTCATCCCAAGCAAGTTGGACCAGTAATGGATTGAGCGCTGGAGGTCCGACACTGCCAAGGTTACCTTCTGCACAGGATCTGCACAAGCAACAAGGCCTTTAAGAATCATTTGAGCAACAAAAGAATCCAATACGACAGTTCCCATTGCTCCATTGGTCACTCAGACTTCATGTGCTGTGATCCAATGCCCAATGCTGAACCTTTCCCAAGGGGTGTAATGGGCGCCTGAGACACACAGGTTAATGCAAGCCAACCCCCCCGCCCTGCGCCCCCACCCACCCCCCCTGCCACGCACCCCCCCCACCCCCCCCAAACCCTCCCCCACCAAACCCTCCCACACCCCCACCCCCACCCCCCCAACCTTCCTCCAACCCACCCCACCTTCCTCCAACCCACCCCACCCCCCCAAACCCTCCCCCACCCCCCCCGCACCCACCCACCCCCACCCCACCCCCCCGCAGCCACCCAACCCACCCCCCAAACCCTCCCCCACCCACACCAAACCCTCCCCCACCCACCCAACCTTCCTCCCGCAGCCACCCACTCCCCCCAAACCCTCCCCCACCCACACCAAACCCTCCCCCACCCACACCAAACCCTCCCCCACCCACACCAAACCCTCCCCCACCCACACCAAACCCTCCCCCACCCACCCCACCTTCCTCCAACCCACCCCACCCCCCCAAACCCTCCCCCCCTCCGCAGCCACCCACCCCCACCCCCCCCGCAGCCACCCACCCCCACCCCACCCCCCCCTCCGCAGCCACCCCACCCCCCCCACCCCGCAGCCACCCACTCCCCCAACCCCACCCCCCAACCCACCCCCCCAAACCTTCCCCCATCCCCCCCCCGCACCCACCCCCCCCCAAAACCCTCCCCCACCCCCCCCCAAACCCTCCCCCAACCCTCCCCCACCTCACCCCCCCCAAACCCTCCCCAACCCCCCCTCCCCCCACCCATCAGTACACAAACCTGTCTGTGGCTGTTCCTTGTCCACCAGAACAAACTTGTATCCTCCGGGGGCCTCGGTTATAAACACCCCGTCCTGAGTTTTAGTCAGCGCCCAGCCCCGTTTCTTGGCCTTGCTGACTGCCTCGCTCGACTGAAGGGTGATCCCCTGCCCAAAAGGAAAATGATTTAACATTTCCACCACGCTGCAGATTAGATTTAGGACGCTCTTATGCCTGCACCCAAGTGTATGCTCACAGGTTTGTAGAACTGCAGGTGTCTTGGGCCGACGTCTGGCGCGCGGCCAATGCCATCGAGTCGCTAAAAACAGCACTGGGCCCTGACTCCGTTTGGTGTGTCGAAGCTCACGCTCGTGGGGCGATCCTGCCCGAACTGACCCCTCTCCGGACAGAATTCCTCATCGGCGCCAAGCCCCGAAACCTCCCTCGGGAGCCAGCGCCTCACAACTTGAGCCGCCTCCGGGAAATCCCCTCCGTGCCTTTCAGTCCCGCGCGGAGGAGATTCCTGTACGGGCTGCTCTTGCGCACTCCACTTTACCATCCTCGTCTGGCATCCGGACACGCCGTGGCGCACCATCTTGCCGTCCGGAGGAGGCGGGAGTCCCCGATGGAGTGCTCTCTATGCGGGAGTCCTCCCACTATTTATTGGGGACTTGGCCTGGAGGGTGGTGCTCGGAGCAGTCCCGTGCAATAGGTTTTTAAGCCGGTTCACCGACTCCCAGGCTGCCTGCAATTTCTGCGGTCTAGAAGAGTCCGTGTTCCATATTTACGCTGAATGTACGAGGTTGCAGCCACTCTTCCAAAATTTAAAGGGGCTGTTCCCCAAATTCTGGTTGCACTTCAGTCCCACACTCCTGATCTTTAGGCATCCTGTGCGGAGGGGAGCGGGCAGGTCGGAAGGCCTCCTCGTAGGACTGCTCCTGGGCACGGCCAAGGTGGCCACGAACCGATCCAGACAGCGGTCAGTCGTTCAGCCCGACTGCCTGCCTCTCTTCCGCGGTTATACCCGAGCCAGGGTGTCCACCGGTACGCTTGCGGCCTTCCGTGAGAGGTGGGCACCGGAGAGACTGGAGTGCATCATCACCCCGGGAACAGAATTTGAATTTAATTTGGTAAAGTTTCCAGTTAATATGGAAATTTGTGGGTTCTAGTGCCCTAACTAAAAGGGGGTACTTGATTTAAAAGTTCTATCCAAAATAGTTGTAGAGCTGTTGCATTGTGAATGGCTTAGCCATCATCATCATAGGCAGTCCCTCGGAATCAAGGAAGACTTGTTTCCACTCCTGAAGTGAGTTCTTTGTTGGTGAACAATCCAATACGAGAGCCACAGATTCTGTCACAGATGGGACAGACATTCGGCGAGAGAAGGGGTGGGTGGGGCTGGTTTGCCGCATGCTCCTTCCGCCGCCTGCGCTTGACCTCTTCACGCTCTCGCCGTTGAGATTCGAAGAGCTCAACGCCCTCCCGGATGCACTTTCTCCACTCAGAGCGGTCTTTGGCCAGGGTCTCCCAGGTGTCAGTGGTGATGTTGCACTTTATCAGAGAGGCTTTGAGGGTGTCCTTGTAACACTTCCGCTGCCCACCTTTGGCTCATTTGCCGTGAAGGAGTTCCATAGAAAGCATTTGCTTTGGGAGTCTCGTGTGCAAACTATGTGGCCTGCCCAGCGAAGCTGATCGAGTGTGGTCAGTGCTTCAATGCTGGGGATGTTAGCCTGGACGAGGACACTGATGTTGGTGCGCCTGTCTTCCCAGGGGATTTGCAGGATCTTGCGGAGACATCATTGGTAATGTTCACAAGACTCAATAAGCCAGTCACGTGATGTTCACAAGACTCAATAAAACCCCAGCCAGTTGGGTCCAGGTCATCCGCAATGAGGTATGCAGCTGTGAGCCTAGTGGGTGAATTGGTAATGTGTAGTGTGATTGTTAAACCTTTGTTAATAAACCAACTAGTTCTTAACAACAATGTGTTGCTATGAATTCTTAAGCAAAGAAAGCATGAAGAAAATACATTACAGGTACTCAGTAACATAGAAAACATAGAAACATAGAAAATAGGTGCAGGAGTAGGCCATTCGGCCCTTCGAGCCTGCACCACCATTCAATAAGTTCATGGCTGATCATGCAACCTCAGTACCCCTTTCCTGCTTTCTCTCCATACCGCTTGATCCCTTTAGCCGTAAGGGCCACATCTAACTCCCTTTTGAATATATTTAGTGAATTGGCCTCAACAACCTTCTGTGGTAGAGAATTCCACAGGTTCACAACTCTCTGGGTGAAGAAATTTCTCCTCATCTCAGTCCTAAATGGCTTACCCCTTATCCTTAGACTGTGACCCCTGGTTCTGGACTTCCCCAACATCAGGAACATTCTTCCTGCATCTAACCTGTCCTGTCCCGTCAGAATTCTATATGTTTCAATGAGATCCCCTCTCATTCTTCTAAATTCCAGTGAATATAAGCCTAGTCGATCCAGTCTTTCTTCATATGTCAGTCCTGCCATCCCGGGAATCAGTCTGGGTGAACCTTCGCTGCATTCCCTCAATAGCAAGAATGTCCTTCCTCAGATTAAGAGACCAAAACTGAACACAATATTCCAAGTGTGACCACACCAAGGCCCTGTCCAACTGCAGTAAGACCTCTCTGCTCCTATACCCAAATCCAGTAGGAACGATGCAAGCTTTCTAATCCTTCATGTTAGCAACATGGGAACAGGAGCGGGCCATTCGGCCCCTCGAGCCTGTGACACCATTCAAAGCGATCGTAGCTTCTCTGTACCCCAACTCCATTTACCCGCCTTTGCTCCATACTCTGAGTCCCTTACCTAACAGAAATCTACCCCACCCACCCCCAACCCTGCCAACCCCAGGCCGATAAAGAAAGGCAGAAAAACAATGCAAGGTTAAAGCAATAAAGCACTCACCAAGAAGTCATTCCCCAAGCGATAGTCACCCACTCCATAATTATACGTCAGTTCTGTCACAAAGTGACTGTCCTCGGAGCCAAACCCTACCATGGTTTTACTCCATCTGCCATCGTACGGGCTGCAACGCAAGTTAGAAAGAATTCAGAAGAGCAAACGTGTTCACACCCTCAGGATGTCGCCACAGAGCCCTGCGACAAACCCATTTTTTTTTTTTTGAGGCGCTGTCACTGCGGTTAGGTCGGGAAATGCAGCAGCCCGATGTGCGCACAGCAAGATCCCACAGACGCGGTTAAACGGCCGGGTAATCTGCTCTTGTTGGCGTCGGCTGAAGGACTTGTGTCGGCCAGGACGAGAACTCCCCTCTACTCTTCCTCGGAGGATGCTGCGGGGAACTTTCGACCTCCGCAGAAACGGTCAGGTGAGCGTTTCGTCCCGAAAGACGGCACCTCCGACAGTGCGGCACTCCCTCAGTGCTCCAGTGCCTGGCGTGGGGCTCGAACTGGGACTAGGAGGCAAAGAGCGCTACCCACCGAGTCAAGCTAACGCTTAAATTTGCATCACCATTAAACCCGCAGCACCGAAGCCACCTGCATCATTCAGAGACAGGAGGACTCCGGATTCTCAGTGCAGCCCTTTTAGTTGATGTTATGCTTCCAGGCAGTGCGAGTAGAGTGCCGCTAACCTGGATGGGTCCCAAGACCATGCTTGCGAAGGGCGAGGTAGAAGATGCTTCTATTTTTTGCCTCCCTATCCCACACCATCAATTCAGGGCTCCACCCAGGCCGGGGCACGCGGGGAACTAGCTCCTGTGCCCCTGCCAAGCTAGCGCTGAAGGTATCCCAGGGCAATTCATCTCCATCTTTCCTACCTGGATTCGGAAAAGCAATTGGCCACCTCCACCTCACCATGGTGGAGTTTAGACGAATGAGAGGTGATCTTATTGAAACGTGTAAGATCTAAGGGGGCTGGACAGGGTAGATGCAGAGAGGATGCTTCCCCTCGTGGGGGAATCTAGAACTAGGGGGCACAGTTTCAGAATAAGGGGTCGCCCATTTAAAACGGAGATGAGGAGGAATTTCTTCTCTCAGAGGGTCGTAAATCTGTGGAATTCTCTGCCCCAGAGAGCTGTGGAGGCTGGGTCATTGAATGTATTTAAGGTGGAGATAGACAGATTTTTGAACTACAGGGGACTCAAGGGTTATGGGGAATAGGCAGGAAAGTGGAGTTGAGGTCGAAGATATTACTGAATGGCAGAGCAGGCTCGAGGGGCCAAATGGCCTACTCCTGCTCCTATTTCTTATGTTCCAACTTGCTTTGGGTGGGGACAGTGGTAACCTTCCCCGGTTCATTACCTGCAGCGCAATTGCAAATATAAAGATTGTGCTTTCAGTTTCACTAAAAACGGAGATCTTTCCCATCCACCCCCCCACACACGCCTCCCAACCTGAGCAGTTACAGGAGATTACATTGGACCCATTACCAGCAGAGAATTCATTGAACATTGGGTTGATAAAACACTCTTGGGGGCACAACCTTGTGCTGGCCCGGGTAATAATGGAAGCTTAACAGTCATTGGAAATGAAGTGAAAATGGCTATGTCTTTGTGTCCGTCAACCCTTGCCCCCACAAACAATAAATAAAAGGCTCTACACACCCGTTGCAGCTGGCCTTGCAGCCTTCTTCAAACTCCTCGTGTCTCAGCACCTGCGCAAACACCCAACATGAAAACGTCAAAACCAGTCCATGTGTTCTTCACCCCATCCGGCCTCATTCATCATTCCCTTCACTACACACGCTGATTCCGCACGAGAATATGATCTCCAAGCACTGGGTATCCTGCGACATGTCGTACAAGTAGCCGTTATTTGTTGTGCCAGCTTTGATAGCCAAGTGTCGGCATGTTATTTGACTGTGGCGAGGTCAGGGTTCAGCCTGCTGTTATCTGCAGGGGTCGCTGACAGCCATTAGGGGAGGAACTCTGCCCGCTATTGTGTCTCGTTAATCAAAGAGCACAGAGGTCAACGCAGGGCAGGGCAGGGAAGTGGACCCGAGTCCATGATCGGATCAGCCATGATCGTTGAGGGCACGATCTTAGAGTAAGGGGCCGCCCATTTAAAACTGAGATGAGGAGAAATTTCTTCTCTCAGAGGGTTGTAAATCTGTGGAATTCACTGCCTCAGAGAGCTGTGGAAGCTGGGACATTGAATAAATTTAAGACAGAAATAGACAGTTTCTTAAACGATAAGGAGATAAGGGGTTATGGGGAGCGGGCGGGGAAGTGGAGCTGAGTCCATGATCAGATCAGCCATGATCTTATTGAATGGCGGAGCAGGTTGGAGGGGCTGTATGGCCTACTCCTGTTCCTATTTCTTATGTAAAACACTGCCCTACTAAGATCAGCTAACTCAGCAGAAAATGGAGACAAAGACTTGCATTTCTAGAGCGCCTTTCATGACCAACGGACGTCTCAAAGTGCTCTGCAGCCGATGAAATATTTTTTGGAGTGTAGTCACTGTTGTAATGTGGGAAACTCGGCAACCAATTTCTGCACAACAAGCTCCGACAAACAGAAATGTGATAATGACCAGATAAACTGTGTTCTGTTATGTTGATTGAGGGATAAATATTGGCCCCAGGACACTGGGGAGAACTCCCCTGCTCTTCTTCAAAATAGTGCTATGGGATATTTTACATCTATCTCGGGCTTCTTCGGCTTGGATGGGTACTTAGGAACTGAAATGGAGTCCTGTACTATGGTCCACGTGCGATGGGGAATGATAGATGAGGAACGCAACTGGTCAGGTTCAGCACCAGCCAGATGGAGTTGCTCACATTCTGAGACCAGTGGGCACAGCAAGGAATAGGTCTGGACAACAATGTCATGATTTAGTTTTATGTTTCCTTTTGTTTGGTTGAAAAGTACTTTTTATGTTAACATTTAAAAATTGCGTGGATATGCACTTGAAGTGCTGTAATCTACAGGGCTACGGACCCAGAGCTAGAAAGTGGGATTAGGCTGGATAGTTCTTTGTCGGCCAGCACGGACTCAATGGCCGAAATGGCCTCCTTCCACGCTGTAAATTTCTATGATTCTATGTATGGCTCAGAGACATGGACCATATACAGTAGACACCTCAAATCGCTGGAGGAATACCACCAATCATGTCTCCACAAGAACCTGCAAATCCCCTGGGAGTAGAGACGTACCAACGTTAGCATCCATCATCAGGCCAACATCCCCAGCATCGAAGCACTGACCACACTCAACCAGCTCCGTTGGGCGGGCCACATTGTCCGCATGCCAGACACGAGACTCCCAAAGCAAGCGCTCTACTCGGAACTCCCACACGGCAAGCGAGCCCCAGGTGGGCAGAGGAAACGTTTCAAGGACACCCTCAAAGCCTCCTTGATAAAGTGAACATCCCCAACGACACCTGGGAGTCCCTGGCCAAAGACCAGCCTAAGTGGAGGAAGTGCAACCGGGAGGGCGCCGAGCACCTCTAGTCTCTTCGCCGAGCGAAGGAGCGTGCGGCAAATCAGACTCCCTACCCGCCTTTTCCTTCAACCACTGTCTGCCTCACCTGTGACAGAGACTGCAATTCCCGTATTGGACTGTTCAGCCACCCGAGAACTCACTTTTAGAATGGAAGCAAGTCTTCCTCGATTTTGAGGGACTGCCTATGATGATGATTAGTTGTGCTCCATTAAAAAATGAATGGGGGGGGGGCATGTGTAATTGGTACCCCTGCAGGCAGGGGCAGGACACTGGGGGGCTGGTGACTGGGGAGGGGGCACAGGCTGGTGACTGGGCACTGGGACTGGGGCTCAGCGCTTGGGGCAGTCATCCGTATGGATCATTGAAAAGGCATAAAGTCATGCAACATCCAGCTGGGGAAGTGTTGATTAAAGGTAGACTGTATTTACTCTACAAGTCGCAAGAAGTGTGCTACATTGCTGTACACACTGTAATTAGACAGTTACGTTGTTGCACAAACTGCAGAGTATAGCGAAATGTATCAGGCACTTTATGACATTCATCAATAAGCAGGGCAACAATTTGTCAGGGCACTTATTTTAACCAGATGCGAATTGAAATTTAGCGTGAAACTTCCGAAGGCCGTGAAAATGCAGTTTCTGAACGGATCGGAGTGGTAACAAATCACTTACCCGAAACACAAGGTTAGGCCTTACACACCCTAAAACTCTCTTGCAAAAGTAGAGCGCCTATTTTTTGCACTGTTTCTGTACAAGAGGCTGGAGTTATAACCATGCATTTTTAAAGCACTATTTTCACAATTGGAACAAGGCTGAAAGAGGCGAGTTTACCAGCTGATGCACTTGCCCAACACCCTGGGTTGGTGAACACAGGGGCAGGCTGCACAGAGAGTGCTGCTGGTGACAGCTCCAGCTTTACAGCAAGAGGACTGAGAAAGACCAAACTCACAGTCATGCCCAGAATGTCCCTGTAGAAGCTGGCGGTGCGGCCGCGGTCTCCCACCTTGAACACAAAGTGCAGCGCCCTGCCCAGCACCATTGCTGAACAACACACCCAGGCTCCAGCGTCTCACGTGACCCGCCGCTCACGTGACAGTCCCACTCTTTGCTACATGCCCGCCCCCCCGGGCGCATGCGCGTCGCCAGCAGCACTCCATCTATTCCCCCAGTCAATGAACAGCAAATGTAGTCTCTCCACTCCAACACACTGTGCTTCTAAAAAGCAAGCAACTGCAAATGCTGGAATAAAAACACAATTGCCCACTCTTCTCATTGCTAGCAATTCATAGAGGCCTCCAGGGACTTGAGCACAAAGTCCAGGCTGACACTCCCAGCGCAGTGCTGAGGGAGTGCCGCACTGTCGGAGGTGCCATCTTTCGGATGAGACGTTAAACCGAGGCCCTGTCTGCTCTCTCAGGTGGATGTAAAAGATCCCACGGCACATTTGGAAGAAGAGCAGGGTTTTACCGGTGTGCTGGATAGATTATAAAAACAGAAAATGCTGGGAATAGTCAGCAGGTCGGGCAGCATCGGTGGAGAGAGAAATAAACTTAACATTTCAGGTGGTCAGACAGATTATCTGGTCATCATCTTGGCACCATTTCGAAGAGGAGTTATCCCCAGTGTACTGAGCCAATATTTTCCCCCCAATCAAAATCAGTAAAATGGATTATCTGGTCATTATCACATTGCTATGTGTGGGAGCTTGCTGTGTGCAAATTGGCTGCCACGTTTTCTACATTACAAGTGACTGCACTTCCAAAAAAAGTACATTGTTGGCTGTAAAGCGCTTTGGGACGCCCGGTGGTTGTGAAAGGCGCTATATAAATGCCGGTCTTTCATTCTTTGAAAGCCTAAATTGCTCCAGCTGTGGAGAGGGGCTGGAAAGTAGTATTAGGCTGGATAACTCTTGGTCGGCCGACGTGGACACAATGGGCCTAAATGGCCTCCTTCCGTGTTGTAAATTTCTATGATTCTAAGTTACAATGAAGGATCTGTGACCGATAATGGAGCAGGAATTGTAATAAAACTGTAACTTAAACTGAAAACGAAAGGAAACTTAACAAATTTACTGCTGCGTTTCCTACATTACAACAGTGACTACAATTTTTTAAGTACTTCATTGGCTGTAAAGCACATTGGGACGTCCGGTGGTCATGAAAGCCAACTAATAAAACTGTAACTTAGATACATAGAAATTTACAGCACGGAAGGAGGCCATTTTGGCCAATCATGTCCACACCGGCCGACCAAGAGCTATCCAGCCTAATCCCACTTTCCAGCTCTCAGTCTGTAGCCCTGTAGGTTACAGCACTTTAAATGCACATCCAAGTATCTTTTAAATGTGGTGAGGGTTTCTGCCTCTACCACCCTTTCAGGCAGCGAGTTCCAGACCCTCACCACCCTCTGGGTGAAGACATTTCCCCTCAAATCCTCCTACCAATTACTTTAAATGTATGCCCCCTGGTTGTTGAGCCCTCTGCTAAGGGAAATAGGTCCTTCCTATCCACTATATCCAGGCCTCTCATAATTTTATACACCTCAATCAGGTCTTAACTTAACTTAACTTAAACTTAAACTGAAAATTAAAGGAAACTTAACAAATTAAATTAAAATTCTATTTTGGGTGTGGGGGGATGATAATGAGGCATTGCAGTCCCTCCCTGACCCGGCTGTGTACAGTACGTTCCAGGCCAACTCCCCAGTAAGTAAAGTCTGCAGAATCTTTTCTTATTTCAGGCAGTTTCCTATTGGAAGTTAAGCATGTGCCATCTTTTTAAAGGGACACAACCAATAAAGACTGTAACTTAGAACAAATTAAAGGAAACAACAACAACTTGTATTTATATAGCGCCTTTAACGTAGTGAAATGCCCCAAGGCGCTACACAGGAGTATTATGAGACAAAAAAATTTGACACCGAACCACATAATGAGAAATTGGGGCAGGTGACCAAAAGCCTGGTCAAAGAGGTCGGTTTTAAGGAGGTCACATGTAGGAGGAAAGAGAGGCGGAGAGGTTCAGGGAGGGATTTCCAGAGATGAGGGCCTAGGCAACTGAAGGCATGGCCAACAATGGTTGAGCGATTATAATCAGGGGTGCTGAAGAGGGCAGAATTAGAACAAAAGCGTTTTGGGACTTGCAGTGGTCGTGAAAGGCAACTATTAAAACTGTAAATTTACAGCGAAAATTAAAGGAAAGTTAACAAATTAAATCTAAATTCTATTTTGGGTGGAGGGATGATGAACCTGTGCAGTCCCTGCCGTGTGCAGCACCCCCCAGGGTCACCCCCCCTCCCTCGGCTCACTCCCTCCACGTTCACCCCCCACCTCAGGTTCACCTCCAGGTTCAGATTCACCCCCCAGCCACCCCCCTCAAGTTCACCCCTTCCCCAGATTCAGGTTCAACCCCCCTAGGTCACCCTCTTCCCCCCCCAGGGTCACCCCCAGGTTCAGGTCCCCCCCCCCAGGTTCAGGTTCAGGTTCACCCCCCCCGGCTCACTCCCTCCACGTTCATCCCCCACCCCGGGGTCACCCCACCTCAGGTTCACCTCCATGTTTAGATTTACACCCCAGCCACCCCCCTCAAGTTCACCCCTCCCCCAGATTCAGGTTCAACCCCCCTAGGTCACCCTCTTCCCCCCCAGGGTCCCCCCCAGGTTCAGGTCCCACCCCAGGGTCACCCCAGGACACCCCCCAGGTTGAGGTTCACCCCAGGGTCACCCCAGGACACCCCCCAGGTTGAGGTTCACCCCAGGGTCACCCCAGGACACCCCCCAGGTTGAGGTTCACCCCAGGACACCCCCCAGGTTGAGGTTCACCCCAGGACACCCCCCAGGTTGAGGTTCACCCCAGGGTCACCCCCCCCCGGGAGCTGAGGTGGCCCGGGGCAGCCGCGGTCACATGACTCTGCCCCCCCCCCCCACGGGCTCACGCGGTGAGGGATGGCGGCACGGATTTGCCGGACGGGGGGCCGGCTGCTCAGGCCGCTGCTGCTGCTCCCGGGCCCGGCCAAGCGACACGTCCGGGCGCTCAGGCGGAGGCCCATCGAGGTGCTGTACCCCGGCGGCGAGGGAGGCCGGCCGGGCCCGAGCCCGAGCCCGGGGAGAGGGACGCCGGGCCGCCCGCCTGCCCGCGGGGAGCGGGAGCAGAAGCGGGAGGAGGTGCCGGCGGTGGGGAGCAGGAGCAGCGGCCCCCCGGCTCAGGCTCTCGGACTCCCCTACCACAAGGCCGCTCCCGGGGACAAGCGGCTGGCGTAAGTGACACATCCGTCAACCGTGACCCCAGCTCGGGCTGGACCGGCCCTGTGACCCTCCCCGCACTGTGTGACCCTCCCTGTCCCTCCCTGTGACCCTCCCCGCGCTCTGTGACCCTCCGTGACCCTCCCCGCACTGTGTGACCCTCCCCGCGCTCTGTGACCCTCCGTGACCCTCCCCGCGCTCTGTGACCCTCCCCGCACTCTGTGACCCTCCCTGTGACCCTCCCCGGCTCTGTGACCCTCCCCGCGCTGTGTGACCCTCCCTGTGACCCTCCCCGCGCTGTGTGACCCTCCCTGTCCCTCCCTGTCCCTCCCTGTGACCCTCCCCGCGCTCTGTGACCCTCCGTGACCCTCCCCGCGCTCTGTGACCCTCCCCACACTGTGTGACCCTCCCCGCGCTCTGTGACCCTCCCTGTGACCCTCCCCACGCTCTGTGACCCTCCGTGACCCTTCCCGCGCTCTGTGACCCTCCCCGCGCTCTGTGACCCTCCGTGACCCTCCCCGCGCTCTGTGACCCTCCCCACACTGTGTGACCCTCCCCGCACTCTGTGACCCTCCCTGTGACCCTCCCCACGCTCTGTGACCCTCCGTGACCCTTCCCGCGCTCTGTGACCCTCCCCGCGCTCTGTGACCATCCGTGACCCTCCCCGCGCTGTGTGACCCTCCCCGCGCTCTGTGACCCTCCGTGACCCTTCCCGCGCTGTGTGACCCTCCCTGTGACCCTCCCCGCGCTGTGTGACCCTCCCCACGCTGTGTGACCCTCCCCGTGACCCTCCCCGTGCTGTGTGACCCTCCCCGTGCTGTGTGACCCTCCCCGCACTATGTGACCCTCCCCGTGCTCTGTGACCCTCCGTGACCCTCCCCGCGCTGTGTGACCCTCCCTGTGACCCTCCCCGCGCTCTGTGACCCTCCCCGCGCTTTGTGACCCTCCCTGTGACCCTCCCCGCGCTTTGTGACACTCCCTGTGACCCTTCCCGCGCTGTGCGTCCCTCCCCATACTGTGTGACCCTCCCTGTGACCCTTCCTGCGCTCTGTGACCCTCCCCACGCCGTGTGACCCTCCCCTGCGCTGTGCGTCCCTCCCCATACTGTGCAACCCTCCTGTGGTTGAGGACCAAAATAAATGCTGTGGTTGGCTAGAGCAGCTGGAGGTGGTTCTCTTTAGAGCAGAGAAGGTTCAGGGGAGATTTATTTGCTGGAGGTGTTCAAAATTATGAAAGAAGGAAAGTCTTGGATTTATATAGCGCCTTTCACGACCACCGGACGCCTCAAAGTGCTTTACAGCCTTGACTGAGTAAATTGGGAAAATCTGTTTCCTGTAGCAAAAGAGTCAGTAATCAGAGGACGCAGATTTAGGATAATTGGCAAAAGAACCAGAGACGAGATGAGAATTTTTTTTTACGCAGCGAGTTTATCATAGGCAGTCCCTCGAAATCGAGGAAGGCTTGCTTCCACTCCTAAAGTGAGTTCTTTCCTGGCTGAACAGTCCAACACGAGAGCCACAGACCCTGTCACAGATGGGGACAGATATTCGTCAGGGGAGGGCGGGGGTGGGACTGATTTACCGCACGCTCCTTCCGTTGCTTGCGCTTGACCTCTTCATGCTCGTAGCGTTGAGATTCGAAGAGCTCAACACCCTCCCCGATGCACTTTCTCCACCTCGGGCGGTCTTCGACCAGGGTCTCCCAGGTGTCAGTGGTGATGTCGCACTTTATCAGGGAGGCTTTGAGGGTGTCCTTGTAACGTTTCCGCTGCCCACCTTTGGCTCGTTTGCCGTGAAGGAGCTCCGCATTGAGCAATTGCTTAGGGAGTCTCATGCGAACTATGTGGCCTGCCCAGCGAAGCTGATCAAGGGTGCTTCGTGCTTCAATGCTGGTATGATGATATGGAATGCACTGCCTGAAAGGCTGTTGATTCTATGATCGAGGGGTATGGTGGCATAGTGGTTATTACCGGACTAGTAATCCCGAGGCCCGGACTAATCAGTTCAAATCCCACCGCGGCAGATGGGGGAATTTAAATTCAATTAATTAAATCAATCTGGAATAAAAAGCTACAACCAATAATGGGGACTGTGAACCCATCTGGTTCATTAATGTCCTTTTAGGGAAGGAAATCTGCCGCCCTTACCCGGTCTGGCCGAGACGTGACTCCAGACCCACAGCAACGTGGTTGACACTCTCCTGCCCTCTGAAATGGCTGTACCATTGTACCTATCAAGGTCTACAGTGGTTCAAGAAGGCGGCTCACCACCGGGATGGGCATTAAATGTCAGCCTTGCCAGCGACGCTCACATCCCGTGAAGACATTTTAAAAAGTCTCAGCCCTGGAATGAATAAACCGGAGCGGCACACAGGCCCTGACACCAGCTTCTGCTCATTTCCACGCAGCATCTTACAGGCGCCATGTCGCTTGTTAGATGTGTTTTCGTGTGCTGTTGAGAAATGTTTCAAAATGTGGGAATCTTCATAATGTTTCACAGCTTTTTGTTCTCAATTGTCCAACCACATGGAGGTGTTTTTTTTTTAATAGTGATGCTGGCTGTCGGGATTGGAGAAATGAAGTTGCTATTGCATTCTCCTCGAAACTCTGAATAGTTTAAAATGACCACTCTTTGCTCCAGTTCCATTTCACTTAAGTAACCTGCTGGTTAACTGAAAACGAACCTAATGCAGGTCTTTGAAATTATGAAAGGTTTTTTATTAGTGGATACAGAGAGAATGTTTCCACTTGTGGGGAAGAGAATAACTAGAGGCCATCAATATAAGAAATCCAATTGGGAATTCAGAAGAAACTTCTTCACCCAGAGCGCGGTGAGAATGTGGAACTCGCTGCCACAGGGAGTGGTTGAGGCGAATAGTATCGATGTATTTAAGGGGAGGCTGGACAAGTGAGGGAGAAGGGAATAGAGGGTTATGCTGATAGAGGTCGATGTGGAAAGACGGGAGGAGGCTCGAGTGGAGCATAAACGCCGGCATGGACTGGTTGGGCCGAATGGTCTGTTTCTGTGCTGAATGTCCGATGTGATCCATTTCAGAATCTTTTTGCATAGTTATAGCTTTCAATGATCTGACCTGGGCAATACGGAGTCGTTAATGGGATGTTGCATTTTTCTGACCCATTTGTTTGCCGGGTTACAGTATCACTGGAGCCATTTGCCGCTGTGCACCGTGCCAAGTATCCATTATTGATGAATGAATTGACGGGCTATTTGACTGAGCTGAAACCAATCTTGGCACCCATATGTAGTCACTCCATTGGGGATAGCTGGATTGTATTCGGGGTGGGGTCTTTAGCCAGTTACGTTCTTGCCGAGACCAGTAGCAGTGGCCCTAATGCTGCTGCAGTTGCAATGAGCTAACTTGGCAGAGACCTTCCGGGTTTGCAAGCCCCTCACCCCTCAGCAAATGCTGCATGAAACCTGTATGTACTGATTGGAGAAGGTAACTGAGACCATAACAAATCGTTTCACCTTCTTGAGAAGAGGAGAACCAGAGGTCACAGCCTGCACTTGAAGGGGGGCTAAATTCAACATGAACCTGTGGAGGAGCAGGCTCCCTGGGGAGACGGTGGAATCAGATAGCGTTGATTCATTCAAATGCGAATTAGCTTCATCAGAAGATAATATTTTGGGATCCAGTCAGTCAGTGAGTAATCTGAGATATGACGTGTGGGAAGCGCAGCAGGCTCGGGAGGAACGGGTGACTTGGGACCTATGGTTCCCAAAGCTATCCACCACTGGAGGTTTTCCTCGCCTCGGGTCTGGGACTGCTGCAGACTCAACGATCGAGATCGGTTGCTGTGATTAGTCAACAGCTCCATTATCGTTGTATCGTGTGACAGCCGGGTTGGTATCGACCCACTATCCAGGTGGACAGAGTTGTGGGACGCACGTGACATAAAGAACCGCCACCTCATCACTGACCCAACATCAGAGGTCCCTGGCTTCGAACTCCCTCGGAGACAGTGGGCTGCGCTCCACCCAATCCGCACAGGGCACGGTTGATACGGCCACCTGCTTCGCAAGTGGAAGGTGAGGGACGACCGTAAGTGTGACTGTGGCCATGGGTCCCAGACCGTGGAACACATCACGTCAACCTGCCCACTGTGCAGGAGGCACCTCATGTCCTCACTCGGCATCTCAGGGGCCCATCGAATGGAGAGCCAAACTACACATCCCATTATAAGCTTAACCCGTCACACAAAAGTACAGGTTGAACCTCTCTTATGTGGCACCCTCGGGACCTGGCCTGTGCCGAATAAGGGATTTTGCCGGATGAGGGGAGGTCACGGCCCAAGGTCGGGGGGGGGGGGGGGCTGGGGTGGGGAAGGAGGTCGGCGCCTCGGGCAGACCTGAAGTGTCAACGGGCCACGAAGGAAGTGTCGGGCCCTCAGCAGGCCGAGTGTTGGTGTGGGCTCAGTGATGGAGCGGCCCCAAAGTCGGGGTGGAGGCCGGCTGCGTTCTGCGCATGCGCCCCCGGCCACCGGAATCATGCCTGGACTGGGGGGGGGGGGGTGGTGCCGGATAAGGGAGTGGTGCCGGACAAGGGAGTGGTGCCGGACAAGGGAGTCCCGGATGAGGGAGATCCAACCTGTAGTGGTAATGGAAGGTGAAGTAGATGGACCTTGGCTCTTTGCGTCTCGCTGTTCCTCTCGTAGAATCTAATTGTACGTTACTCCCGTCAATAGGAAAGTCGCGACCATCGTGAAGTCCAAGAGGTTCCGGGACCAGCACGGGAAGGTCCTGCTGGAGGGGCGGCGGTTGATAACCGATGCCCTGGGAGCCGGAGCGATGCTGCAGACGCTTTTCTTCAGCACTGCCGACACGCTGAAGGAGCTGCCCCTGGAGAAACTGAAAGGTGTCCAGCTGATCAAAGTGAAGTTCGAAGAGATCAAGATGTGGTCTGACCTTGTAACTCCCCAGGGAGCAATGGGTGAGTCTGCCCACAATGGCGCTTTTGGAAGCTGGTTTCAAATTGTTGACTCTTAGAACATAAGAACATAAGAATTAGGAACAGGAGTAGGCCATCTAGCCCCTCGAGCCTGCTCCGCCATTCAACAAGATCATGGCTGATCTGGCCGTGGACTCAGCTCCACTTACCTGCCCGCTCCCCATAACCCTTAATTCCCTTATTGGTATATGTCGTGTTGCGTCGTGCCTCGAGAGGAAGACCCCAGAACCTGCGGCTGGCACAAAACAATTGGTGCAGAGCAACAAAAAAACTGTCCGGCCCATATTATAAACACACACCGACTGCCATTCGTATAGCACTTTGTCGCATCGCGCTGAAACACTCCCAAGAGTTTTCACACACATTTCATACAACCGAACCGAGAGTTTAGAAGAATGAGAGGTGATCTCCTTGAAACATACAAAATTCATACGGGGCTTGACAGGGTAGATGCAGGGAGGATGTTTCCCCCAGGCTGAGGAGTCTAGAACCAGGGGTCACAGTCTCAGAATAAGGGGTCGTCTATATAGGATGGAGATGAAGAGAAATTTCTTCACTCGGAGGGTGGTGAATCTTTGGAATTCTCTACCCCAGAGGGTGGTGGAGGCTCAGTCGTGGAGTATATCCAAGACGGAGATCGATAGATTTTTGGATATTAAGGGAATCAAGGGATATAGGGATCGGGTGGGAAAGTGGAGTTGAGGTCGAAGACCAGCCATGATCTTATTGAATGGCGGAGCAGGCCCGAGGGTCCGAATGGCTGACTCCTGCTCTTATTTCTTATGTTTTGAGTGAATGGCAGCCATCCTTTGGACAGCAAGATCCCACAAAGAGCATTGAGATGAATGAGCAGTTGTTCTGATTTTGGTGAAGGGAGGAATGCAGCCAGGACACCATATAACCTGAGTCGTTGAGTCTACTCGAGGCTGAGATCGATAGATTCTTGGACTCTAGGGGAGTCGAGGGATATGGGGATCGGGCGGGAAAGTGGAGTTGAGGTCGAAGATCAGCCGTGATCTTATTGAATGGCGGAGCAGGCTCAAGGGGCCGAATGGCCCACTCCTAATTCTTCTGTATCAGGAGAACTCCTTGCTTTTCTTCAAAAAAGTGGCATGGGATCTTTAACGTCTACTGGAACGGCCAGGCTGGGCTTTGGTTCAGTGTCTCCGACGATAAAAGTACAATATTTATGGGCTCACCATGTAAAGAAAGACTTGCATTTATATAGCGCCTTTCACGACCACCGGACGCCTCAAAGCGCTTCACAGACAATGAAGTACTTTTTGGAGTGTTGTAATGTAGGAAACGGGGCAGTGGGACTTGAACCCACAACCTTGTGACTCCGAGGCGAGGGTGCTGCCCACTGAGCCACGGCTGAACAGTATAGAAATTCTGGTGATGCTTAACCGTTCTTCAGCTGCCCGGTGTGGGCCATGAAAGCAATCTGACGAGCAAATGGAATCCCAAGGGTTTTAAATCGTACATTAACCCCTTGGTCTTACTGGTTCTGACAGGGATTTTTGCAAAGCCAGAACATTCCAAGATGAAGTATCCAGCAGTAGAACAGCAGCACTCCATACCTCTCTTCCTCATCTGTGACAACATCCGAGATCCTGGAAACCTGGGGACGATACTGCGATCTGCAGTGGCTGCTGGGTGCAATAAAATATTGTTGACCAAAGGTTAGTGTCATCACTGTCTACATCAATTCCGTTCTAACCCCTGCCCCCTCAGCTCTTCGATTTTCTCTCCCAAGGACATCTGGTTCACTTAATGTCCTTTAGAGAAGGAAATCTGCCGCCCTTACCCGATCTGGCCGATATGTGACTCCAGACCCACAGCAATGTGGTTGTCTCTTAAACTGCCCTCTGAAATAGCCACTATGTCATGTGGAAAGGAACCCGCCACGATGGACTGCAGCAGTTCAAGGTGGCTCGCCACCACCTTCCCGAGGGCAATTGGGGATGGCCAATAAACGCTGACAATGCCCACATCCCAGTGAATGAACCTTTAAAAAAATTCTGCACTGGAACACCAAGCACCTCGAGCTCCTGTACAGACTAAAATTGAGATGTCGAAAGAAGAAAAATCTTGCGTGGGATTAAAGTGTGTTTGTTCTTCCCCGCCCTAGGCTGTGTGGACGTCTGGGAACCCAAAGTGCTCCGGGCCGGAATGGGTGCTCACTTCCGCATCCCCGTTGTTCCAAACCTCGATTGGGACACAGTCCCCAACTACCTGACCGCCAGCACCCGCGTTCACGTGGCCGACCATCGCAGCCCGGGCGCCGAGAGCCCCGCGATGCCTGTCCGATCCCCCGCCAACGGCCCGGGCTGGGCGCCCGCGGGGCAGGCCGAAGACCAGGAGAGCGACGGCGAGGGGGCATTCCCGCTCTCGCTGCCCAGCGTGGGGGCTCAGTGCTGCTACCAGCCCTGGGCGCAGGGGCAGACGGCCCTGGTGATCGGGGGCGAGACCCACGGGCTCAGCCTGGAAGCCCTGTTCTTGGCGGAGAAGACGCGGGGCCAACGCCTGTACATCCCCATGATTCCGAGCGTGGACAGCCTCAACACAGCCATGGCGGCCAGCATTTTACTGTTTGAGGGCAGGAGGCAGCTCCTGTTCGAGGACCGCGGAGGCCGACGGGACCAGAAGCACCTAGCAGCGGCGGTGCCCGAATGAGAGTATATCCACTGCCGTCTCGGATTCGGCGTTCGCTCGCCAGTGCAGGGATCGAGGCCTGCGCGCTAGCTCGGGAGTTCTGAAACGTTCGCCATCAAAACTGGTACCACAAGTTTTGGCAGCTCCACAGACGAGGCTGGGTCTTTAACCAACGTAATGGTAGCTGCACTTCAACTTGGTTCATTGTACGAGAGGAGCCTGGGAAGGTTTCTGCGAGCCTTGTTACGGCACTGTGCTAATGGAACTATATCCCTTTGCCTGGCGCACTGTATTGCAAGTGTCGACTCTTTTACCCCTAGCGGTGGCTTGGTGGTAATGTCACTGGACCCGTAATCCAGTGCTCCGGACTGATGATCCGGAGACGGGAGATCAAGTCCGACCACAACCGCTGAGGAATTTAAATTCAGTGCATTAAATAAATTTGGAATTTAAAAAGCTGGTGTCAGTACTGGTGACTGTGATTGTCTGCTTCACTAATGTCCTTCAGGGAAGGAAATCTGCCATCCTTACCCGGTCTGGCCGATATGTGACTCCAGACCCACAGCAATGTGCTTGACTCTTAACTGTCCTCTGAAACGGCGCGGCAAGCCACTCAGTTGTCGCAAAGCGCTACGACAAAAGTCACTGTGGGAGCACCTTCACCACACGGACCGCGGACAGCTCACCACCACCTTCCCCAGGGCAATAAATGCTGGCCTGGCCAGCCACTCCCACATTTCATGAGCGAGTAAAATAAAAATATAAGATCATCATCCAAGCCACCAGATGATTATGGTTGAGGAAGGCCAATTGGCCCACCTTCATTTATCCGCGCAGAAACGGTATAATTACCCCCAGCCCCCCCCACACACACACAACACCCAATAGATTCTTAAATGACTCCAGGGTTTTCGCCTCCAGCACTCGGGAGTCCGTTCACAGTGTTGGTCTGTCCGGAACCTACTTACTGGTGTTCCGCTGCACCCCCTGTCCTCCCGGTCCGGTGATTTTCCTGATTTACCTTTCGCCATTCCCTCGACTATCGCGTATACGCTCACTGCTCAGCTGCCTCCGGTCCAGGAACCGCAGACCATACCGAGAATGGGTCTGTTCACCGGGGGGTGTGGGGGAGTGGGTCTGTATTCACCAGGGGGTGGGGGGAGTGGGTCTGTATTCACCGGGGGGTGGGGGAAGTGGGTCTGTAATCACCGGGGGGTGGGGGGAGTGGGTCTGTTCACCGGGGGGTGTGGGGAGTGGGTCTGTATTCACCGGGGGGTGGGGGGAGTGGGTCTGTAATCACCGGGGGGTGGGGGGAGTGGGTCTGTATTCACCGGGGGGTGGGGGAAGTGGGTCTGTTCACCGGGGAGTGGGGGGAGTGGGTCTGTAATCACCGGGGGGTGTGGGGGAGTGGGTCTGTAATCACCAGGGGGTGGGGGGAGTGGGTCTGTATTCACCGGGGGGTGGGGGGAGTGGGTCTGTAATCACCGGGGGGTGGGTCTGTAATCACCGGGGAGTGGGGGGAGTGGGTCTGTAATCACCAGGGGGTGGGGGGAGTGGGTCTGTAATCACCGGGGGGTGTGGGGGAGTGGGTCTGTAATCACTAGGGGGTGGGGGGAGTGGGTCTGTAATCACTAGGGGGTGGGGGGAGTGGGTCTGTAATCACTAGGGGGTGGGGGGAGTGGGTCTGTAATCACCGGGGGGTGGGGGGAGTGGGTCTGTTCACCACGGGGTGGGGGGAGTGGGCCTGTATTCACCAGGGGGTGGGGGGGAGTGGGTCTGTATTCACCGGGGTGGGGGGGGAGTGGGTCTGTATTCACGGGGGGTCCCCAGGCTACAGGTGATGCGTTACTGAACTGATGGTACCTCCAGCACCTCATGGTGCCACAGTAAGTGACTGTCGCAGAGTAACTCCTACGATGAGAGCTCCCCTCCTCTCGCTGCACTGAGAAACAGGAAAGGCAGTTCCGTTAGCACAGCACCATAATCACATTTAAAAAATAAAATCACTGGACATTGATGGAAATCAAACACAAACCGTAAACGCTGGCTTTGCTCAGCTGGTCCATCAGAAGGTTTGTCGACCCTTCAACCTAGAGGTTAACCTGTCCCTTTCTCTCCGGTAGCCCCCCCCCCCCGGTCCGGTACAATCTATATTTATATCCTATCACAGGCATCCGTTGGCCCATCGAGCAATGTGGTGTGTTGCTTGTTCAATTAGAAACTGTACACAACTGGTTGTCGAATTCGCTTATTTTATTCAGACTGCAATAGCTTGCCATTTCATAAAATGCTGCAAACCTGCAGTTTTGTAACGTGGGCAGAATAATTACTGCCTTTGACCATTTGTGTGTAGATTACCGCATAAGAAATAGGAGCAGGAATAGGCCATTCGGCCCCTTGAGCCTGCTCCGCCATTTAATAAGATCATGGCTGATCTACCTCAACTCCACTTTCCCGCCCTGTCTCCATATCCCTCGATTCCCTTAATATCCAAAATCTATCGATCTCTGTCTTGAATATACTCAATGACTGAGCCTCCACCGCCCTTTGGGTAGAGAATTCCAAAGATTCACCACCCTCCGAGTGAAGAAATTTCTCTTCATCAGTCCTAATTGGCTGACCCGTTATTCTGAGACTGTGACCCCTGGTTCTAGACTCCCCAGCCCGGGGGAAACATCCTCCCTGCATCTACCCTGTCAAGCCCTGTAAGAATTTTGTATGTTTCAATGAGATCACCTCTCAATCTTCTAAACTCTAGAGAATATAGGCCTCGTCTACTCAATCTCTCCTCATAGGACAATCCCCCTATCCCAGGAATCAGTCTGGTGAATCTTTGTTGCACTCCCTCTATGGCCGAACCAGGAAACATAGAAAACATAGAAAATAGGTGCAGGAGTAGGCCATTCGGCCCTTCTAGCCTGCACCGCCATTCAATGAGTTCATGGCTGAACATTCAACTTCAGTACCCCATTCCTGCTTTCTCGCCATAACCCTTGATCCCCCCGAGTAGTAAGGACTTCATCTAACTCCCTTTTGAATATATTTAGTGAATTGGCCTCAACAACTTTCTGTGGTAGAGAATTCCACAGGTTCACCACTCTCTGGGTGAAGAAGTTCCTCCGCATCTCGGTCCTAAATGGCTTACCCCTTATCCTTAGACTGTGACCCCTGGTTCTGGACTTCCCCAACATTGGGAACATTCTTCCTGCATCTAATCTGTCTAACCCCGTCAGAATTTTATATGTTTCTATGAGGTCCCCTCTCATTCTTCTGAACTCCAGTGAATACAAGCCCAGTTGATCCAGTCTTTCTTGATAGGTCAGTCCCGCCATCCCGGGAATCAGTCTGGTGAACCTTCGCTGCACTCCCTCAATAGCAAGAATGTCCTTCCTCAGGTTAGGAGACCAAAACTGTACACAATACTCCAGGTGTGGCCTCACCAATGCCCTGTACAACTGTAGCAGCAAACCTGAGGACTGAGAGAAATTTAGAATTCAGTAGAGGAGGACCAAGGGTTTAATTAGGAGGGGGAAAATAGAGTATGAGAGGAAGCTTGCACGGAACATAAAAATTGACTGCAAAATTTAATAGCTATGTGAAGAGAAAAAGATTAGTGAAGACTAATGTAGGTCCCTTGCAGTCAGAATCAGGTGAATTCATAATGGGGAACAAGGAAATGGCAGAACATTTGAACAAATACTTTGGTTCTGTCTTCACTAATGAAGACACGAATAACTCTCTCAAATACTAGGGGACCGAGGGTCTAGCGAGAAGGGGGAACTGAGGGAAATCTTTATTAGTCAGGAAATGGTGTTAGCGAAATTGAAGGGACTGAAGACCGATAAATCCCCAGGACCTGATAGTCTGCATCCCAGAGTACTTAAGGAAGTGGCCCTAGAAATAGTAGATGCATTGATGGTCATTTTCCAACATTTCATGGACTCTGGATCAGTTCCTATTGATTGGTGGGTAGCTAATGTAACCCCATTTTTTAAAAAAGGAGGGAGAGAGAAAACAGAATTATAGACCGGTTAGCCTGACATCGGTGGGGAAAATGTTGGAATCAATTATTCAAGATGTAATAGCAGCGCATTTGGAAAGCAGTGACAGGATCGGTCCAAGTCAGCATGGATTTATGAAAGGGAAATCATGCTTGACAAATCTTCTAGAATTTTTTGAGGATGTAATTAGTAGAATGGACAAGGGAGAACCAGTGGATGTGGTGTATTTGGACTTTCAAAAGGCTTTTGACGAGGTCCCACACAAGAGATTAGTGTGAAAAATTAAAGCACGTGGTATTGGGGGTAATGTATTGACATGGATCGAGAACTGGTTGGCAGACAGGAAGCAAAGAGTGGGAATAAACGGGTCCTTTTCAGAATGGCAGACAGTGACTAGTGGGGTGCCATAGGGTTCAGTGCAGGGACCCCAGCTATTTACAATATACATTAATGATTTAGACGAAGGAATGGAATGTAATATCTCCAAATTTGCAGATGACACTAAGCTGGGTGGCGGTGTGAGCTGTGAGGAGGATGCCAAGAGGCTGCAGGGGGACTCGGACAGGTTAGGCGAATGGGCAAATGCATGCCTGTTGCAGTATAATGTGGATAAATATGAGGTTATCCACTTTGGTGGCAAAAACAGGAAGGCAGATTAGTAAAAGGGGAGGTGCAACGAGACCTGGGTGTCATGGTACATAAGCCATTGAAGGTTGGCATGCAGGTACAACAGGCAGTAAAGAAAGCAAATGGCATGCTGGCCTTCATAGCGAGGGGATTTGAGTATAGGAACAGGGAGGTCTTACTGCAGTTGTACAGGGCCTTGGTGAGACAACACTTGTACAGGGCCTTGGTGAGACAACACTTGAGTATTGTGTGCAGTTTTGGTCTCCTAATCTGAGGAAGGACGTTCTTGCTATTGAGGGAATGCAGCGAAGGTTCACCAGACTGATTCCCAGGATGGCAGTACAGACATATGAGGAAAGACTGGATCGACTAGGCTTATCCTCACTGGAATTTAGAAGAATGAGAGGCGATCTCATAGAAACTTATAAAATTCTGATGGGACTGGACAGGTTAGATGCAGGAAGAATGTTCCCGATGTTGGGGAAGTCCAGGGGTCACAGTCTAAGGATAAGGGGTAAGCCATTTAGGACCGAGATGAGGAGAAACTTCTTCACCCAGAGAATTGTGAACCTGTGGAATCCTCTACCACAGAAAGTTGTTGAGTCCAGTTCGTTAGATATATTCAAGAGGGAGTTAGATGTGGCCCTTACGGCTAAAGGGATCAAGGGGTATGGAGAGAAATCAGGAATGGGGTATTGCGGTTGCATGATCAGCCATGATCTTATTGAATGGTGGTGCAGGCTCGAAGGGCCGAATGGCCTGCTGCTGCATCTATTTTCCATGGTGTGATCTGGAACGTGCTGTCTGAAAGGTCGGTGGGAGCAGATTCGATAGTAATCCTAAAAAAAGGGAATTGGATGAATACTGAAGGAAAGAACGTTCCAGGGCCATGGGCAAAGAGCAAGGGGGGTTGGCGGGGAATGTGACTAATCGGAGAGCTCTACCAAAGAGCCATCACCGGCACGATGGGCCGAATGGCCTCCTGTGCTGTGTCATTCAGTGTCTTCCTATTTAGGAATGGACACGGGCCATTGGACCGGAAGTGGTCTGCGCATACGCGCTGCCAGTTCATCAGGGGAGCAGGTTCCGTAAATTTTTTTTTTTAAAGACTTACATTTATATAGCGCCTTTCATGACCACTGGACATCTCAAAGTGCTTTAAGCCAATGAAGTACTTTTGGAGTGTAGTCACTGTTGTAATGTGGGAAACACAGCAGCCAACTGGTGCACAGCAAGCTCCCACACACAGCAATGTGATAATGACCAGATAATCTGTTTTTGTGATGTTGATTGAGGGATAAATATTGGCCTCAGGACACCGGGGAGAACTCCCCCTGCTCTTCTTCAAAATAGTGCCATGAGATCTTTTACGTCCACCTGAGAGGGTTTAACGTCTCATCCGATAGACGGCACCTCCGACAGTGCAGCACTCCCTCAGCACTGCACTGGGAGTGTCAGCCTAGATTTATGTGCTCAGGTCGCTGGAGTGGAACTTGAACCCACAACCGTCTGATAAAGTCTGAAATATTAGACATTAGCAAAATTGAAACCCATTGGATAAATCGGGCAGTAGCAGCATGGATACATTAGCGCTGGGGTGAATGCTTTTTCTGACTGGAGGGCGATATACAGGGTATTCCCCAAGGTTCAGTACTAGGACCACTGCAGCTCGGATATACAGGTGCAGCGCCTAAAATCTGGAATCCTCGGGACCGAGGCCGTTCCGGATTCCGGGCTTTCGATTTGTTTCTGACGTCACGAATCCGGAAACACCCGAACCTGGGTCCGGGTATTTCCGGATTTGGGAATATCGGAGGGGGGAGGGGGGAGGGGGTCCCCACCGAGGAGGTGTTCAGGCCGTCCGGCCCCGCCGAGGGGATCATCGAGCGGGGCTGGTGGCGAGGCCCGAGGTCGGCAGGGTCGTCGGGTCTGGGTTCCGGAACATTTTACGGATTCCGGATGACCCTGCCACCGATCGTACCGCATTCCGGAACATTCCGGATTCTCGACGCTGCACCTGTACATTAATAACTTGTACTTGGGTGCAAAGGGCCCAATTTCTAAAATTTGTAGGTGACACGGGAAGGGAGATGGGTTATTGAGAAAGTCGGGGAAATTGTTTTAAAAAGTTGTGAAGGGAGCGGGCTGGTCGGGAAAGCTCCGGAGCACTGCTCTGACCCTCCGTCTGTTATGGTGAAAGTTACTTTTACATTTTGGGACCCGACCGTGATGCGCTGCTTCTGGTTCGTTGGCAGCAGTCACTCCGTTGAGGAACTTCAGATTCTGCAGTTCCATTTCCTGCCACTGGATGATGCTGTGTGGCATGTGTGCTGAAACTTGGCAGTGCTGCTGGTCCTTGTTGAAGCCACATGGTGGTGCCTGGATCTGCAGAGTTTGCATCAGTGAGCAACTTAACGGGAAGCAAGGGCTGTCCTATGAGGAGAGATTGAGTAGAATGGGCCTACATTCTCTGGAGTAGAGAAGAATGAGAGCGGATCGCACTGAAACGTATAAAATTCTTAAGAGGGCTTGAGAGGCCAGATGCCAAGAGGGTGTTTCCCCCGGGCTGGGGAGTCTAGAACCAGGGGTCACAGTCTCAGGATGAGGGGCTGCCCATTTAGGACTGAGATGAGGAGAAATTTCTTCACTCAGAGGCTGATGAATCATGGAGAGGTGATCTTATCGAAACATATAAGATTATTCAAAAGGGCAGAAAACGCTAGTGGGAGTTGTGTACAGACCACCAAACAGCAGTAGTGAGGTTGGCGACACCATCAAACAAGAAATTAGGGATGCGTGCAATAAAGGTACAGCAGCTATCATGGGCGACTTTAATCTACATATAAATTGGGCTAACCAAACTGGTAGCAATGCGGTGGAGGAGGATTTCCTAGAGTGTATTAGGGATGGTTTTCGAGACCAATATGCCGAAGAACCGACTAGAGTGCTGGCCTTCCTAGACTGGGTGATGTGTAATGAGAAAGGACTAATTAGCAATCTTGTTGTGCGAGGCCCCTTGGGGAAGAGTGACCATAATATGGTAGAATTCTTTATTATGGTGGAGGGTGACATAGTTAATTCAGAGACTAGGGTCCTGAACTTAAGGAAAGGTAACTTCAATGGTATGAGACGTGAATTGGCTAGAATAGACTGGCGAATTATACTTAAAAGGTTGACGGTGGATAGGCAATGGCAAACATTTAAAGATCACATGGATGAACTTCAACAATTGTACATCTCTATCTGGAGTAAAAATAAAACTGGGAAGGTGGCTCAACCATGGCTAACAAGAGAAATTAGGGATAGTGTTAAATCCAAGGAAGAGGCATATAAATTGGCCAGAAAAAGCAGCAAACCTGAGGACTGGGAGAAATTTAGAATTCAGCAGAGGAGGACAAAGGGTTTAATTAAGAGGGGGAAAATAGAGTATGAGAGGAAGCTTGCTGGGAACATAAAAACTGACTGCAAAAGCTTCTATAGATATGTGAAGGGAAAAAGATTAATGAAGACAAACGTAGGTCCCTTGCAGTCAGAATCAGGTGAATTAATAATGGGGAACAAAGAAATGGCAGACCAATTGAACAAATACTTTGGTTCTGTCTTCACGAAGGGAGACACAAATAACGTTCCGGAAATACTACGGGACCGAGGGTCTAGCGAGAAGGAGGAACTAAAGGATAGGAGTAAATGGGTACTTTTCAGAATGGCAGGCAGTGACTAGTGGGGTACCGCAAGGTTCTGTGCTGAGGTCCCAGCTGTTTACACTGTACATTAATGATTTAGACGAGGGGATTAAATGTAGTATCTCCAAATTTGCGGATGACACTAAGTTGGGTGGCAGTGTGAGCTGCAAGGAGGATGCTATGAGGCTGCAGAGTAACTTGGATAGGTTAGGTGAGTGGGCAAATGCATGGTAGATGAAGTATAATGTGGATAAATGTGAGGTTATCCACTTTGGTGGTAAAAACAGAGAGACAGACTATTATCTGAATGGTGACAGATTAGGAAAAGGGAGGTGCAACGAGACCTTGGTGTCATGGTAAATCAGTCATTGAAGGTTGGCATGCAGGTACAGCAGGCGGTTAAGAAAGCAAATGGCATGTTGGCCTTCATAGCGAGGGGATTTGAGTACAGGGGCAGGGAGGTGTTACTACAATTGTACAGGACCTTGGTGAGGCCACACCTGGAGTATTGTGTACAGTTTTGGTCTGCTAACTTGAGGAAGGACATTCTTGCTATTGAGGGAGTGCAGCGAAGGTTCATCAGACTGATTCCACATCGAAACATAGAAAATAGGTGCAGGAGTAGGCCATTTGGCCCTTCGAGCCTGCACCGCCATTCAATGAGTTCATGGCTGAACATGCAACTTCAGTACCCCATTCCTGCTTTCTCGCCATACTCCTTGATCCCCCTAGTAGTAAGGACTACATCTAACTCCTTTTTGAATATATTTAGTGAATTGGCCTCAACAACTTCCTGTGGTAGAGAATTCCACAGGTTCACCACTCTCTGGGTGAAGAAGTTTCTCCTCATCTCGGTCCTAAATGGCTTATCCCTTATCCTTAGACTGTGACCCCTGGTTCTGGACTTCCCCAACATTGGGAACATTCTTTCTGCATCTAACCTGTCTAACCCCGTCAGAATTTTAAACGTATCTATGAGATCCCCTCTCATTCTTCTGAACTCCAGTGAATACAAGCCCAGTTGATCCAGCCTTTCTTGATATGTCAGTCCCGCCATCCCGGGAATCAGTCTGGGAGCGACCTGTCAAAAGCCCAGCGGGAGATCGAGAGCCAGCGGCAGTTGGTGAGAGGGGAGCGACCTGTCAAAAGCCCAACGGGAGATCGAGAGCCAGCGGCAGTTGGTGAGAGGGGAGTGACCTGTCAAAAGCCCAGCGGGAGATCGAGAGCCAGCGGCAGTTGGTGAGAGGGGAGCGACCTATCAAAAGCCCAGCGGGAGATCGAGAGCCAGCGGCAGTGGGTGAGAGGGGAGCGACCTATCAAAAGCATACCGGTGCAGCTACAGCGGGAGAGAAAGCAAAATAGAAGTAGAAAGTAATCAAAAAGTGACGTCACAGCCAATGTGGTAAGTGATTGGCTGGTGATTGGTGAGTAGCTTTTCTTTTCTTTTTTATATCAGTAAGTGAACTGCAACATTGTTATTACCAATTTAAGGGTATCTAAGGTTAAGACATGGCAGGAGAGCTCGGCCATGTGATATGCTCCTCCTGTACCATGTGGGAACTCGGGGACACTTCCGGTGTCCCTGGGCGCTACGTGTGTGGGAAGTGTATCCGCCTCGAGCTCTTGACGGTCCGCGTTGCAGAATTGGAGCTGAGGGTGGATTCACTCTGGAGCATCCACGATGCTGAGAATGACGTGAGTATCACGTGTAGTGAGTTGGTCTTACCGCAGGAGAAGGGTCCACAGCCAGATAGGGAATGGAAGACCAGCAGGAAGAGCAGTGCAAGAAAGATAGTGCAGGGGTCCCCTGTGGTCATCCCCTGCAAAACAGATACACTGCTTTGAGTACTGTTGGGGAGGATGACTCATCAGGGGAGGGCAGCAGCAGCCAAGTTCATGGCACCATAGGTGGCTCTGCTGCAAAGGAGGGCAGGAAAAAGAGTGGGAGCGCGATAGTGATAGGGGATTCGATGGTGAGGGGAATAGATAGGCGTTTCTGCGGACGCAACCGAGACTCCAGGATGGTATGTTGCCTCCCTGGTGCAAGGGTCAAGGATGTCTCGGAGCGGGTGCAGGACATTCTGAAATGGGAGGGAGAACAGCCAGTTGTCGTGGTGCACATTGGTACCAACGACATAGGTAAAAAAAGGGATGAGGTCCTACGAAAAGAATTTAAGGAGCTAGGAGCTAAATTAAAAAGTAGGACCTCAAAAGTAGTAATCTCGGGATTGCTACCAGTGCCACATGCTAGTCAGAGTAGGAATCGCAGGATAGCGCAGATGAATACATGGCTTGAGCAGTGGTGCAGCAGGGAGGGATTCAAATTCTTGGGGCATTGGAACCGGTTCTGGGGGAGGTGGGACCAGTACAAACCGGACGGTCTGCACCTGGGCAGGTCCGGAACCAATGTCCTAGGGGGAGTGTTTGCTAGTGCTGTTGGGGAGGAGTTAAACTAATATTGCAGGGGGATGGGAACCTATACAGGGAGACAGAGGGAGACAAAAATGAGGCAAAAGCAAAAGACAGAAAGGAGATGAGGAAAAGTGGAGGGCAGAGAAACCCAAGGCAAAGAACAAAAAGGGCCACTGTACAGCAAAATTCTAGAAGGACAAAGGGTGTTAAAAAAGCAAGCCTGAAGGCTTTGTGTCTTAATGCAAGGAGTATCCGCAATAAGGTGGATGAATTAACTGTGCAAATAGATGTTAACAAATATGATGTGATTGGGATTACGGAGACGTGGCTCCAGGATGATCAGGGCTGGGAACTCAACATCCAGGGCTATTCAACATTCAGGAAGGATAGAATAAAAGGAAAAGGAGGTGGGGTAGCATTGCTGGTTAAAGAGGAGATTAATGCAATAGTTAGGAAAGACATTAGCTTGGATGATGTGGAATCTATATGGGTAGAGCTGCAGAACACTAAAGGGCAAAAATCGTTAGTGGGAGTTGTGTACAGACCTCCAAACAGTAGTACTGATGTTGGGGAGGGCATCAAACAGGAAATTAGGAGTGCATGCAATAAAGGTGCAGCAGTTATAATGGGTGACTTTAATATGCACATAGATTGGGCTAGCCAAACTGGAAGCAATACGGTGGAGGAGGATTTCCTGGAATGCATAAGGGATGGTTTTCTAGACCAATATGTCGAGGAACCAACTAGGGGGGAGGCCATCTTAGACTGGGTGTTGTGTAATGAGAGAGGATTAATTAGCAATCTCATTGTGCGAGGCCCCTTGGGGAAGAGTGACCATAATATGGTGGAATTCTGCATTAGGATGGAGAATGAAACAGTTAATTCAGAGACCATGGTCCAGAACTTAAAGAAGGGTAACTTTGAAGGTATGAGGCATGAATTGGCTAAGATAGATTGGCTAATGATACTTAAGGGGTTGACTGTGGATGGGCAATGGCAGACATTTAGAGACCGCATGGATGAATTACAACAATTGTACATTCCTGTCTGGCGTAAAAAAAAAAAGGGAAGGTGGCTCAACCGTGGCTATCTAGGGAAATCAGGGATAGTATTAAAGCCAAGGAAATGGCACACAAATTGGCCAGAAATAGCAGCGAACCTGGGGACTGGGAGAAATTTAGAACTCAGCAGAGGAGGACAAAGGGTTTGATTAGGGCAGGGAAAATGGAGTACGAGAAGAAGCTTGCAGGGAACATTAAGGCGGATTGCAAAAGTTTCTATAGGTATGTAAAGAGAAAAAGGTTAGTAAAGACAAACGTAGGTCCCCTGCAGTCAGAATCAGGGGAAGTCATAATGGGGAACAAAGAAATGGCAGACCAATTGAACAAGTACCAATTGGTTCAGTATTCACTAAGGAGGACACAAACAACCTTCCGGATATAAAAGTGGTCAGAGGGTCTATTAAGGAGGAGGAACTGAGGGAAATCTTTATTAGTCGGGAAATTGTGTTGGGGAAATTGATGGGATTGAAGGCCGATAAATCCCCAGGGCCTGATGGACTGCATCCCAGAGTACTTAAGGAGGTGGCCTTGGAAATAGCAGATGCATTGACAGTCATTTTCCAACATTCCATTGACTCTGGATCAGTTCCTATCGAGTGGAGGGTAGCCAATGTAACCCCACTTTTTAAAAAAGGAGGGAGAGAGAAAGCAGGGAATTATAGACCGGTCAGCCTGACCTCAGTAGTGGGTAAAATGATGGAATCAATTATTAAGGATGTCATAGCAGCGCATTTGGAAAATGGTGACATGATAGGTCCAAGTCAGCATGGATTTGTGAAAGGGAGATCATGCTTGACAAATCTTCTGGAATTTTTTGAGGATGTTTCCAATAAAGTGGACAAAGGAGTACCAGTTGATGTGGTATATTTGGACTTTCAGAAGGCTTTCGACAAGGTCCCACACAGGAGATTAATGTGCAAAGTTAAAGCACATGGGATTGGGGGTAGTGTGCTGACGTGGATTGAGAACTGGTTGGCAGACAGGAAACAAAGAGTAGGAGTAAATGGGTACTTTTCGGAATGGCAGGCAGTGACTAGTGGGGTACCGCAGGGTTCTGTGCTGGGGCCCCAGCTGTTTACATTGTACATTAATGATTTAGACGAGGGGATTAAATGTAGTATCTCCAAATTTGCGGATGACACTAAGTTGGGTGGCAGTGTGAGCTGCGAGGAGGATGCTATGAGGCTACAGAGTGACTTGGATAGGTTAGGTGAGTGGGCAAATGCGTGGCAGATGAAGTATAATGTGGATAAATGTGAGGTTATCCACTTTGGTGGTAAAAACAGAGAGACAGACTATTATCTGAATGGTGACAGATTAGGAAAAGGGAAGGTGCAACGAGACCTGGGTGTCATGGTACATCAGTCATTGAAGGTTGGCATGCAGGTACAGCAGGCGGTTAAGAAAGCAAATGGCATGTTGGCCTTCATAGCGAGGGGATTTGAGTACAGGGGCAGGGAGGTGTTGCTACAGTTGTACAGGGCCTTGGTGAGGCCACACCTGGAGTATTGTGTACAGTTTTGGTCTCCTAACTTGAGGAAGGACATTCTTGCTATTGAGGGAGTGCAGCGAAGATTCACCAGACTGATTCCCGGGATGGTGGGACTGACCTATCAAAAAAGACTGGATCAACTGGGCTTGTATTCACTGGAGTTCAGAAGAGTGAGAGGGGACCTCATAGAAACGTTTAAAATTCTGACGGGTTTGGACAGGTTGGATGCAGGAAGAATGTTCCCAATGTTGGGGAAGTCCAGAACCAGGGGTCACAGTCTAAGGATAAGGGGTAAGCCATTTAGGACCGAGATAAGGAGAAACTTCTTCACCCAGAGAGTGGTGAACCTGTGGAATTCTCTACCACAGGAAGTAGTTGAGGCCAATTCACTAAATATATTCAAAAGGGAGTTAGATGAAGTCCTTACTACTCGGGGGATCAAGGGGTATGGCGTGAAAGCAGGAAGTGGGTACTGAAGTTTCATGTTCAGCCATGAACTCATTGAATGGCGGTGCAGGCTAGAAGGACTGAATGGCCTGCTCCTGCACCTATTTTCTATGTTTCTATGTACCTGCATGCCAATCTTCAATGACTGATGTACCATGACACCCAGGTCTCATTGCATCTCCCCTTTTCCTAATCTGTCACCATTCAGATAATAGTCTGTCTCTCTGTTTTTACCACCAAAGTGGTTATCCTCACATTTATCCACATTATACTTCATCTGCCATGCATTTGCCCACTCACCTAACCTCTCCAAGTTACTCTGCAGCCTCATAGCATCCTCCTTGCAGCTCACACTGCCACCCAACTTAGTGTCATCCGCAAATTTGGAGATACTACATTTAATCCCCTCGTCTAAATCATTAATGTACAATGTAAACAGCTGGGGCCCCAGCTCAGAACCTTGCGGTACCCCACTCGCCACTGCCTGCCATTCTGAAAAGCACCCATTTACTCCTACTCTTTGCTTCCTGTCTGCCAACCAGTTCTCAATCCATGTCAGCACACTACCCCCAATCCCATGTGCTTTAACTTTGCACATTAATCACTTGTGTGGGACCTTGTCGAAAGCCTTCTGAAAGTCCAAATACACCACATCAACTGGTTCTCCCTTGTCCACTTTACTGGAAACATCCTCAAATAATTCCAGAAAACTTGTCAAGCATGATTTCCCTTTCACAAATCCATGCTGACTTGGACCTATCATGTCACCTCTTTCCAAATGGGCTGCTATGACATCCTTAATAATTGATTCCATCATTTTACCCACTACCGATGTCAGGCTGACCGGTCTATAATTCCCTGTTTTCTCTCTCCCTCCTTTTTTAAAAAGTGGGGTTACATTGGCTACTCTCCACTCCATAGGAACTGATCCAGAGTCTATGGAATGTTGGAAAATTACTGTCAATGCATCTGCTATTTCCAAGGCCACCTCCTTAAGCACTCTGTGATGTAGTCCATCAGGTCCTGGGGATTTATCGGCCTTCAATCCCATCAATTTCCCCAACACAATTTCCCGACTAATAAGAATTTCCCTCAGTTCCTCCTTCTTACTGGACCCTCGGACCCCTTTTATATCCAGAAGGTTGTTTGTGTCCTCCTTAGTGAATACCGAACCAAAGTACTTGTTCAATTGGTCTGCCATTTCTTTGTTCCCTGTTATGACTTCCCCTGATTCTGACTGCAGGGGACCTACGTTTGTCTTTACTAACCTTTTTCTCTTTACATATCTATAGAAGCTTTTGCAGTCCTTCTTAATGTTCCCTGCAAGCTTCTTCTCGTACTCCATTTTCCCTGCCCTAATCAAACCCTTTGTCCTCCTCTGCTGAGTTCTAAATTTCTCCCAGTCCCCAGGTTCGCTGCTATTTCTGGCCAATTTGTATGCCACTTCCTTGGCTTTAATACTATCCCTGATTTCCCTTGATAGCCACGGTTGAGCCACCTTCCCTTTAGTATTTTTACGCCAGACAGTGATGTACAATTGTTGTAGTTCATCCATGCAATCTCTAAATGTCTGCCATTGCCCATCCATAGTCAACCCCTTAAGTATCATTCGCCAATCTATCCTAGCCAATTCACGCCTCATACCTTCAAAGTTACCCTTCTTTAAGTTCTGGACCATGGTCTCTGAATTAACTGTTTCATTCTCCATCCTAATGTAGAATTCCACCATATTATGGTCACTCTTCCCCAAGGGGCCTCGCACAATGAGATTGCTAATTAATCCTCTCTCATTACACAACACCCAGTCTAAGATGGCCTCCCCTCTACTTGGCTCCTCGACATATTGGTCTCGAAAACCATCCCTTATGCACTCCAGGAAATCCTCCTCCACCGTATTGCTTCCAGTTTGGTTAGCCCAATCTATATGCATATTAAAGTCACCCATGATAACTGCTGCACCTTTATTGCATGCACCCCTTTGACAAGGTCCCACACAAGAGATTAGTGTGCAAAATTAAAGCACATAGTATTGGGGGTAATGTATTGACGTGGATAGAGAACTGGTTGGCAGATAGGAAGCAGAGAGTCGGGATAAACGGCTCCTTTTCAGAATGGCAGGCAGTGACTAGTGGAGTGCTGCAGGGCTCAGTGCTGTGACCCCAGCTCTTTACAATATACATCAATGATTTGGATGAAGGAATTGAGTGTAATATCTCCAAGTTTGCAAATGACACTAAGCTGGGTGGCAGTGTGAGCTGTGAGGAGGACGCTAAGAGGCTGCAGGGTGACTTGGACAGGTTAGGTGAGTGGGCAAATGCATGGCAGATGCAGTATAATGTGGATAAATGTGAGGTTGTCCACTTTGAGGGCATAAATGCGAAGACTGATTATCTGAATGGTGGCAGATTAGGAAAAGGGGAAGTGCAACGAGACCTGGGTGTCATGGTACATCAGTCATTGAAAGTTGGCATGCAGGTACAGCAGGCGGTGAAGAAGGCAAATGGTATGTTGGCCTTCATAGCTAGAGGATTTGAGTATAGGAGCAGGGAGGTCTTACTGCAGTTGTACAGGGCCTTGGTGAGGCTTCACCTGGAATATTGTGTTCAATTTTGGTCTCCTAATCTGAGGAAGGACGTTCTTGCTATTGAGGGAGTGCAGCGAAGGTTCACCAGACTGATTCCCGGGATGGCTGGACTGACATATGAGGAGAGACTGGATCGACTGGACCTTTATACATTGGAGTTTAGAAGGATGAGAGGGGATCTCATAGAAACATACAAGATTCTGACGGGACTGGACAGGTTAGATACGGGTAGATTGTTCCCGATGTTGGGGAAGTCCAGAACCAGGGGACACAGTCTAAGGATAAGGGGTAGGCCATTTAGAACTGAGATGAGGAGAAACTTCTTCACTCAGAGAGTTGTTAACCTGTGGAATTCCCTGCCACAGAGAGTTGTTGATGCCAGTTCATTGGATATATTCAAGAGGGAGTTAGATATGGCCCTTGCAGCTAAGGGGATCAAGGGGTATGAAGAGAAAGCAGGAAAGGGGTGCTGAGGGAATGATCAGCCATGATCTTATCGAATGGTGGTGTAGGCTCGAAGGGCCGAATGGCCTACTCCTGCACCTATTTTCTATGTTTCTATACACCTATTTTCTATGTTTCTATTATGAGGGGGCTTGACCAGGTGGATGCAGAGAGGATGTTTCCACTGATGGGGGAGACTAGAGCTAGAGGGCATGATCTTAGAATAAGGGGCCGCCCATTTAAAATTGAGATGAGGAGGAATTTCTTCTCTCAGAGGGTTGTAGATCTGTGGAATTTGCTGCCTCGGAAAACTGTGGAAGCTGGGACATTGAATAAATTTAAGACAGAAATAGACAGTTTCTTAACCGATAAGGGGATAAGGGGTTATGGGAAGCGGGCGGGGAAGTGGAGCTGAGTCCATGATCGGCTCAGCCATGATCTTATTGAATGGCGGAGCAGGCTTGAGGGGCCGTATGGCCCACTCCTGCTCCTATTTCTTATGTTCTTATGAATTCTCTACCCAGAGGGCTGTGGAGGCTCAGTCGTTGAGTATATTCAAGGCTGAGATCAAAAGATTTTTGGACACTTAAGGGAATCAAGGGACAGGGCGGGAGAGTGGTGTTGAGGTGGAAGATCAGCCATGATCTTATTAAATGGTGGAGCAGGCTCGAGGGGCCGAATGGTCTACTCCTGCTCCTAATTCTTATGTTAATGAAATTCGCCATGCAGGATTCAAAAGGGGGAATTTCTGCTGTTCAGTCATGGCTCAGTGGCAGCACTCTGTCCTAAGATCGTGACCCCAGGGACTTGAACCCATAATCTTGGCTGACACTCCAATGTCGTACTGTGGGAGTGCTGCACTGTTTGGGGCGCCGCCTTTCGGATGGGCAATCAAATCTCAGGTGGACGTAAAGGATCCCGTGGAATTATTTTGAAGAAGAGCAGGGGAGTTCTCCCCGGTGTCCTGGGGCCAATATTTATGTCTCAATCAACATCACTAAGTCTGGACATTATCACATTGCTTGTTTGTGGGAGCTTGCTGTGTGAAAATTGGCTGCCGCGTTTACTACATTACAACAGTGACTACACATGTACTTCATTGGCCACGAAACATTGGGGCATCCGGAGGTCATGAAATGTGCGATATAAATGCACTTTCTTTCTGTAATCAAAAAAATTGAACATTCTGGGAGATGGCATAACATGCATGCCAGCTCAAAGTGGTGATAATGGGAGGTTATTGACCAGGATACACATGGACAGAAGAATTAGGAGCAGGAGTAGGCCATGCGGCCCCTCGAGCCTGTTCCGCCATTCAATAAGATCATGGCTGATCTTCGACCTGAACTCCACTTTCCCGCCTGATCTCCAAATGCCCTGATTTATCTGCAATCCAAAATCCTATCGATCTCAGCCTTGAATATACTCAACGACTGAGCATCCACAGCCCTCTGGGGTAGAGAATTCCAAAGATTTACACCCTCTTGAGTGAAGAAATTTCTCCTCATCTCAGTCCTAAATGGCCGATCCTGAGACTGTGACCCCTGGTTCTAGACTCTCCAGCCCGGGGGCAAACAACCTCTCAGCATCTACCCTGTCAATCCCTCTCAGAATCGTAATATATTTCAATGAGATCACCTCTCATTCTTCTAAACTCCAGAGAGTATAGGCCCAATCTACTCAATCTTTCCTCGTAGGGCAACCCTCTCATCCCAGGGATCAGTCTAGTGAACCTTTGTTGCACCGCCTCTAAGGCAGATATATCCTTCCCCAGATACGGAAACCAAAACTGTGCACAGTACTCCAGGTGTGGTCTCACCAGAGCCCTGTACAATTGTAGCAAGTCTTCCTTACTCTTGTACTCCAACCCCCTTGCAATAAAGACCAGCATGCTATTTGCCTTGCTAATTGCTCACTGTACCTGCATGCTAACCTTCTGTATTTCCTACAGGATAATTAACTGCAGATAATTTACTTTCTCCCACTCGCCGATACATGCTCTCTGACAGACAGAGAGACAGACAGGCACACAGAGACACACCCCGAACACCTTGAGTAGATCTGAGCCCGAAGGTTCGAAGCTGATGCAGGACTTGTTTGTAAAGCAGCGCGAGAGCGAGCCAACAAGGGAGAAGAGTGCTGTACCAGGCCTGATCGTGACCAACGGAGATGGTGGCAAATGCATTGCTTGTGAGGGAACATCTGGAAACTTTCAAGCTAAAAATGAGTAGACTATTAAAACAAAAGTGAGAGTTTTGGCAAGCTGACAAAGGTTTGCAAAGGCAATAGAATCCGTGGTAATAGGACGTTTTAAAGAATTATTATTTTTGTTAAATACGGAAGGGATTTATCCCTGTCGTGGGTCGAGAGTGAAATAGGATAGAATCAGTGTGGCAGATTAAGAATCCAATGGATAAGATAATGAGATTGATGCAGACAAGTTTAATATGTCAAACTGGGATTCATTTCTAGAGTTGAAAAGCAGAGCGGTTATGTTAAACCTTTATAGAACCTTGGTGGGACCACACTAGGAGCACTGTGCACAGTTCTGGTCTCCGTATTATAAAATGCATGTAGAGGCACTGGGGAAGGTGCGAGAAAGATTCACAAGGATGATACCAGAACTGAGAGGTTATAATGATCAGGAAAGGATGAACAGGCTCTTTTCTCTTGAATACAAAAGGCTGACGGGTGGCCTGATAGAGGTCTTTAAGATTCAGAAGGGGTTCGATGGGGTAGACGGAGAGAAGAAATTTCCACTTGTGGGGGGGTCCAAAACCAGGGGCCATAAATATAAGATTGTCATTAATAAATCCAATCGGGAATTCAGGAGAAACTTCTTTACCCAGAGAGAGGTGAGAATGTGGGACTCGCTGCCACAGGGAGTGGTCGAGGCGAATAGTATCGATGCATTTAAGGAGAGGCTGGACAAACACATGAGGGAGAAAGGAATAGAGGGATATGCTGATAGTGTTAGATGAAGTAAGGTGGGAGGAGGCCCGTGCGGAGCATAAACACCGGCACGGACCCGTTGGGCCAAAAGGCCTGTTTTTGCGCTGTAAATACTTAGTAAATCTAATTAACAATGATCATGACTACAAAGGAGGAAAGCAAAGAAAATAAAAATACAACACGAGGGAGTTGTTCAAGTACATTATAATCAAAGGGCAGAGAATTGGGGAACTCCACTGAGAGGGTAGGAGGGAGATTGTAGCCGAGGTCCGGGGTGTTGCTGAAATGTTTTAATTTATTATTTTGTGACAGGGTTTACAGAAACTGGGTGGGCAGTGGAAACGCTACAAGGACACCCTCAAAGCCTCCCTGATAAAGTGCAACATTCCCACTGACACCTGGGAGTCCCTGGCCCAAGACCACCCTAAGTGGAGGAAGTGCATCCGGGAGGGCGCTGAGCACCTCGAGTCTCATCGCCGAGAGCATGCAGAAATCAAGCGCAGGCAGCGGAAGGAGCGTGCGGCAAACCAGTCCCACCCACCCTTTCCTTCAACAACTATCTGCCCCACCTGTGACAGAGACTGCGGTTCTCGTATTGGACTGTTCAGTCACCTAAGAACTCATTTTTAGAGTGGAAGCAAGTCTTCCTCGATTCCGAGAGACTGCCTATGATGATGATGATGGATCTGACGGCCTCAAAGATCTCAGTCCCAAGACGTTTGGAGGAATTGGGGGCAGGTGATTGTAGGTCCACTGAAAGATATTTTCCCATGTGCAGCAGACTCAGGGCTGAGGCCAGAGGTATGGGAAATGTGTAACTCCTATGAGCCATCCCATGATAGACCTGTACGTCTCTCCTTGATTGTGGAACAATGGTGAGGGACAGCGCAATGAGTCACCTTGTGAGGCAGAGATTAATGGGAGATAGTGAGCATGGCTTTAGGAGTGGGAGGACAGTTTAAAGCCAGCAGTCTTGTGGATGGAGGCCATTCTTGACCTGGATTTTAAAAAGGTGCTCAACATTATCCCACAGGAAAGACTATGCAGCGTAATATTCAGGCCCACGGGAGTGACAGAAATGTATTGGTTTGAATAAAAGAATAGTACATGGACAGAAAGCAAGGAGAGGCAAAAAGAACTTGCATTTATATCATGCCTTTAACGTAGTAAAATGTCCCGTGCGTTCAATAGGAGCGTTGGCAAACTAAATTTGACACCGAGCCAAAGGAGACATTTTGAAAGGTGACCAAACAGCTGGGTGTGAAGCAGCATCTTAAAGAAGGAGAGTGTGCTAGGGCGGCGGAGAGGTTTAGGGAGGGAATTCCAGAGCTTAGGGTCTGCGCAGCTGAAGGCCCGGCCACCAATAGTGGGGCGAAGGAAATGGAGGAGGCACAAGAGGCCAGAATTGGAGGAGTGCAGGGATCTCGGAGGGTTGTAGGGCTGGAGGAGGTTAGAGACAGGGAGGGGGGGGGGGGCGAGGCCCTGGAGGGAGGTGGATATGAGGATGAGAATGTTAAATGACGGGCCGGGGGGAGGAGGTGGGGTGAGGCTCCTTGCCTCCAGTGGAAAATCACTCCCAATGTGCCCAGCTTTGGCCCGCTACTTCAGAAGGGGCATGATGTTATTGGAGAGGGTTCAGTGGCAGGCTGCAGCATTGATACCAGAACGTAAGATAGGCTGAGTCACAGGTCAAGGAACGCATGGGCAGATCCCCATTATCTGCACTTCAGTGCCAGACACACTCGAGTAGGCCTGCAGTGTAGCAAGGGTCTTGCATAATGCAGCCAGCAAGTATCAGTATCTAGCTGCAGTAAAAAAGGCAGCCTTGCATTTATATAGCACCTTCAATGATCACCAGACCACCCAAAGCGCTTTACAGCCAATTAAGTACTTTTTGGAGTGTAGTCACTGTTGTAATGTGGGAAACGCAGCAGCCAATTTGCGCACAGCAAGCTCCCACAAACAGCAATGTGATAATGACCAGGTAATCTGTTTTTGTTATGTTGGTTGAGGGATAAATATTGGCTCAGGACACCTCCTCTGCTCTTCTTCGGAATAGTGCCACGGGATCTTTTGCGTCCTCCTGAGAGAGCAGATGGGGCCTCGGTTTAACGTCCCATCGGAAAGACGGCGCCTCTGACAGTGCAGGGCTCCCTCAGCACTGCACTGAGTGTCAGTATAACTGTAGCCTATGCTCCACGGTGTGACCCAACGAGCAGAGTGTGAGTGAGCCCATCGGTGAAAGGCTCCATCACACACACTGCCCTTTGAAACAAGCAGCGCTGGAACGTACGTTCGCCACTCCTGCACAGCCCACCATTCAAGTGAGACATTTGAGAAAGAACAGGGAGAACTTCACAGAATCATACCGCACAGAATAAGGCCATTTGGCCCATCGTGCCTGTGCCGGCTCTTTGAAAGAGCTCTCCCATTAGTCCCACTCCCCACAGCTCTGCAAAATTTACCTTTTCAAGTACATAGCCAACTCCCTTTAGAAAGTTACTATTAAATCTACTTCCACCTCCCTTTCAGGCAGCGCATTCCAGATCACAATAACTCACTGTGTAAACCCACTGGGATATGGGAGCAGAGTGGTTATGTCAGTGGACTAGTAATCCAGAAGCCTGGATTGATGATCCGGAGACGTGAGTTCAAATCCCACTATGGATCATTTAATTAAATAAATCTAGAATAAAAAGCAAGTATCAGTAATGGTCACCATGAAGCTTGTCATAAAAACCCATCTGGTTCATTAATGACCTTTAGGGAAGGAAATCTGCCGCCCTTACCTGGTCTGGCCGATATAGTGTCAGCCATGGCTCAGTGGGTAGCACCCTCGCCTCTCAGCCAGAACGGTCGTGGGTTCAAGTCCCACTCCAGGGACTTGAGCACAGAAATCTAGGCTGACACTCCCAGTGCAGTGCTGAGGGAATGCCGTGCTGTCTTTTGGATGAGACGTTAAACCGAGGCCCCGTCTGTTCTCTCAGGTGGATGTAAAAGATCCCACGGCACTATTTCGAAGAAGAGCAGGGGAGTTATCCTCGGTGTCCTGGGCCAATATTTATCCCTCAACCAACGTCACAAAACCAGATGATCTGGCTCATTATCACATTGCTGTTTGTGGGAGCTTGCTGTGCGCAAGTTGGCTGCCGCGTTTCCCACAATACAACAGTGACTACACTCCAAAAGTACTTCATTGGCTGTAAAGCGCTTTGAGGTGTCCTGCGGCCGTGAGAGGCGCTATATAAATGCAAGTCTTTCTTTCAAGCCTTTTCCAGACCCACAGAAATGTGGTTGACTCTTGAACTGCCCTCTGTGGTTCAATAAGGCGGCTCACCACCACCTTCTCAGGAGCAATTAGAGATGGGCAATAGATGCCAACCTCGCCAGCGACGCCCACATCCCAGGAGTGAATTTTTTAAAAATTCTCCTCATCTCACCTCTGGTTCTTTTGTCAATCTGTGTCCTTTGGTTACCGCCCCTCCTCCCACTGGAAACAGCCTCTCCCTATTTACTCTATCGAAACCTTTCATCATTTTGAACACTTTTGCCATCTTTCTAAAGAAACTCTTTTTTTTGTACACCAAGAAGGTGGCTTCCCTTATTCTACTCCAACGAACAATGTGTCCTTATTCTGCCGGCAGGCTTTGTTTGGGGGGGCGGTGGTGGGGGGGGGAGAGATGGCAGGTGGTGACATAATGAGGGCGTTATTATTAAAAGATTAATCAGGTTCCAGCCCCGCACTGTCAGAGTGACAAATGTTGTCTGGGCTGTGGCACTGATGCAGCAGACTTGTCATTAGCAGTCTGATGCACACTTGCATCCCATGCCTCACAGGCTAACAGCATTACAGACTGCGGGTAAAATACGAAGCAAAGGTTCCTCATTTGCTGCACTCGGTTGTGCTGGCAAAGCACTCTGCAGTGAGTGTCTCGGCCGACCAATTGTGAGGCAACAAACCTAACTGTGGGGGGCCTGCCCTCATGATAGCCTGAATCCCTCGTTCATTTAAGCCACATCACCTGTCCTCTCAAATAAATATTAAATACTGCACCTAGTTAAACATTTCCAGCCCCAAAACCCTCCGAGATCTCTGCGCTCCTACAATTCTGCCCTCTTGAGCATCCCCAATTTTAATCGCTCCACCATTGGCGGCTGTATTGTATTTGCTTCAAGGGTTCTTTGCTTAAGAATTCATAGCAACACATCGCTATTAAGTTGGTTTTATTAGCAAAAGGTTTAGCAATCACACTACACATTACCAGTTCGTCCACTAGGCTCACAACTGTAGACCTCATTGTGGATGACCTAGAGCCAACTGGTTGGGGTTTTATTGAGTCTTGTGAACATCACAGGACTGGCTAAGCCACTCACAATGCAACAGCTCTACAACTATTTTGTTACAATCAGAAAATAAAGTGGCCGCTGATTAAAGGGTTGGGGGTGGGGGGGGACACCAAACACTTTCAAACAAGTGTCCCCTTGTTTTTTTTGGGGGGGGGAGGGGGGGGTTTGAGACAATAGCTCTACAAACCTGTGAACATACTCACCGGTGCATACATCACAGCGGCAGTGCCTTCCGCTGCTTGGGCCCCAAGCTCTGGAATGCTCTCTTTAAAGCTCTCCGCCTCTCCACCTCTCTCCTCATTCAAGACGCTCCTTAAAACCGACCTCTTTGACCAACCTTTGGTCACCTGCATTAATTTCACCTTATGTGGCTCGGTCTCAAATTTTGTTTGACAATCACTGCTGTGAAACGCTTTGGGACATTTTACTACGTTAAAGGCGCTATATAAATACAAGTTGTCATTGAAAATAAAATAAAAATAAGTTTCAGTAGCTACTTTAAAAAGGGGGAATTGGAAACACTTGGAAAGGAAAATAATTGGGGAAAGAACAGGTGGGAGTGGGACTAATTGGACTGGCCTTTCAATAAGAACGGGCACTGGTGATGGGCTGAACGGTGGCCTTCTGTGCTGTAAGGTTCGATGACATTTTAAAGTCCGTTAAGCAATATCAGTGTTGATTTGCTGTATGTTATTGGAGCTCCGTGGTGAGAGCTGTATTCGTATCATTGCAACTGCAGTCATCAGCCCCGAGGGTGCTGGAGCGATCTGTCTGTATTAATGCATTAATGTGGCTCCCTTTAGACAGTCACACACAATAACTCTTCCCAGGCAGCTCCCTGACAACAACAGAACTGTCACTGGTAGCAAAACATTGCTCCTCCCTGCCATACACACCAAACAAATTGAGAAGCAAACCGCACAGACTATTTTTATGTTAAATCATTCTTATTAAAGTTATATTACACCTGTATTGAACCTTGGTTAGACCACGCTTGGAGTACTGTGAACAGTTCTGGTCGCCATATTATAGAAAGGATATAGAGGCACTGGAGAAAGTGCAAATAAGATTGACAAGCATGAGACCAGAAATGCGAGACTATACCTAGCAGGAAAGGATGAACAGGCTGGGACTCTGTTCTCTTGAAAAGAGAAGGCTGAGAGATGACCTAATCTTTAAAATGAGGAAAGGTTTTGATAGAGTGGATACAGAGAGAGTGTTTCCAGCTGTGGGGAAGATCATCATCATCATAGGCAGTGCCTCGAAATCGAGGGAGACTTGCTTCCACTCTAAAAGTGAGTTCTCGGGTGACTGTACAGTCCAATATGAGACAGTGGTTGAAGGAAAGGGCGGGTGGGGAGTCTGGTTTGCCGCACGCTCCTTCCGCTGCCTGCGCTTGTTTCCTGCATGCTCTCGGCGACGAGACTCGAGGTGCTCAGCGCCCTCCCGGATGCTCTTCCTCCACTTAGAGGCCATCAATATAAGATAGTCACCAAGAAATCCAATAGGGAATTCAGAAGAAACTTCTTTACTCAGGGAGTGGTGAGAATGTGGAACTCGCTGCCACAGGGAGGGGTTGAAACGAATAGTATCGATGCATTTAAGGGGAGGATGGACAAGCGTATGAAGGAGAAGGGAATAGAGGGCTATGCTGATAGATTTCGATGAGGAAAGACGGGAGGAGGCTCGAGTGGAGCATAAACGCCGGCATGGACTGGTTGGGCCGAATGGCCAGTTTCTGTGCCGTATATCCGATGTAATCCGATGTATCTCTCTCCAAAAACTTCCTCAGGACCTCCCTCTTTGGCCATGGCTTTGGTCGCATGGAAACATAGAAACATACAAAATAGGTGCAGGAGTAGGCCATTCGGCCCTTCGAGCCTGCACCACCATTCAATAAGATCATGGCTGATCATTCCCTCAGTACCCCCTTTCCTGCTTTCTCTCCATACCCCTTGATCCCTTCAGCCGTAAGGGCCATATCTAACTCCCTCTTGAATATATCCAATGAACTGGCATCAGCAACTCTCTGCGGCAGGGAATTCCACAGGTTAACAACTCTCTGAGTGAAGAAGTTTCTCCTCATCTCGGTCTTAAATGGCCTACCCCTTATACTTAGACTGTGACCCCTGGTTCTGGACTTACCGCTGGTATAATGGCACCCCTGACTCTTCTCCCACCTCCTCCTCAGTGTCTTGTCCACGGTCCTGTGAGAAGCAAAGCACAACTTTAAAGGCGTTTTTTGGGGATCTAGGCAAGACTGGAAAGGCAGCGTTTGTTGCCCAGCTTTAGTTGTTTTGGTGGCACTGAAGGTCATCCACATGGTGTGAGCCTGGAGTCACGTGTAGGCAAAACCGGGTAAGGGAGGAAGGTTCCACTCGCTGAAGAACATTAGTGAACCATTAGTGATAGGGCAATCTGGAAGCTAGCTCACAAATGACCAGATTTATTGAATTCTATGACCACAATTCGAACCCTGGGTTTACTAGTCCAAGGACTCAACCACTAGGCTTCCACACCCTACATAAATGGAAGTTATACTTGCAGTTGAAGGGAGGTGCCTGAGCAGCGTGTTGTAGAAGATGATGAAGAGAAAGCCCATCCATCCAGTGGGGGTGCAGGATCAAACTAGTAAAAAGCCCATTGAGTCATTAAACATAGGAACATAGGAACAGGAGGAGGCCATTCAGTCCCTCGAGCCTGTTCTACCATTCGATGAGATCATGGCTGATTTGGGATCTAACTCCATATAGCCACTTCGGACCATATCCCTTAATATCTTTGGTTAACAAATATCTATCAATCTCAGATTTAAAATGAACAATTGATCTAGCATCAATTGCCGTTTGCGGAAGAGAGTTCCAAACTTCTACCACCTTTTGTGTGTAGAAGTGTTTCCTAATTTCACTCCTGAAAGGTCTGGCTCTAATTTCTAGACTATGCCGCCTAGTCCTAGACTCCCCAACCAGCGGAAATGGTTTCTCTCTATCTACCTTATCTGTCCCCCTTAATATCCTGAAAACCTCGATCAGATCACCCCTTAACCGTCCAAATTCTAGGCAATGCAACCCTAATTTGTGCAATCTCTGCTCGTAATTTAACCCTTGGAGTCCGGTAAACCTACGCTGCACTCCCTCCAAGGCCAATATATCCTTTCTAAGGTGTGGTGCCCAGAACGGCTCCCAGTGCTCCAGGTGTGGTCTAACCAGGGCTTTGTACAGCTGCAGCATAACTTCTACCCCCTTGTATTCTAGTCTATATCTATAAAGGCCAGCATCCCGTTAGCCTTTTTGATTATTGGATTAAAGCGATTAACAAAAGGATGGATTTCTTGGTGAGGTAATGGAGACAATACCCCAGGAATCATTTGCTGGTGTGATGGGGGGACTGAATGGATGCGCGAGGATGGGTTAAATGCCCTTCCTCAGATGTATCTAACCTGCGAACACAACAAAGGTGGAAAGCTGCACCATTGGGCTTGGTGAGTTCCTGGACTGGTCCATTATCTGAGGAGGCAGGGGGGTGGGGGGGGGGGGGGGAAGTATTTCCCCCACATATGAAAAATAATGGACAGGTAAAAAAGGAGGGAGAGAGAAAACAGGGAATTATAGACCGGTCAGCCTGACCTCAGTAGTGGGTAAAATGATGGAATCAATTATTAAGGATGTCATAGCAGCGCATTTGGAAAATGGTGACATGATAGGTCCAAGTCAGCATGGATTTGTGAAAGGGAAATCATGTTTGACAAATCTTCTGGAATTTTTTGAGGATGTTTCCAGTAAAGTGGACAAAGGAGAACCAGTTGATGTGGTATATTTGGACTTTCAGAAGGCTTTCGACAAGGTCCCACACAAGAGATTAATGTGCAAAGTTAAAGCACATGGTATTGGGGGTAGTGTGCTGACGTGGATTGAGAACTGGTTGGCAGACAGGAAGCAAAGAGTAGGAGTAAATGGGTACTTTTCAGAATGGCAGGCAGTGACTAGTGGGGTACCGCAGGGTTCTGTGCTGGGACCCCAGCTGTTTACATTGTACATTAATGATTTAGACGAGGGGATTAAATGTAGTATCTCCAAATTTGCGGATGACACTAAGTTGGGTGGCAGTGTGAGCTGCGAGGAGGATGCTATGAGGCTGCAGAGTGACTTGGATAGGTTAGGTGAGTGGGCAAATGCATGGCAGATGAAGTATAATGTGGATAAATGTGAGATTATCCACTTTGGTGGTAAAAACAGAGAGACAGACTATTATCTGAATGGTGACAGATTAGGAAAAGGGAAGGTGCAACGAGACCTGGGTGTCATGGTACATCAGTCATTGAAGGTTGGCATGCAGGTACAGCAGGCGGTTAAGAAAGCAAATGGCATGTTGGCCTTCATAGCGAGGGGATTTGAGTACAGGGGCAGGGAGGTGTTGCTACAGTTGTACAGGGCCTTGGTGAGGCTACACCTGGAGTATTATGTACAATTTTGGTCTCCTAACTTGAGGAAGGACATTCTTGCTATTGAGGGAGTGCAGCGAAGATTCACCAGACTGATTCCCGGGATGGTGGGACTGACCTATCAAGAAAGACTGGATCAACTGGGCTTGTATTCACTGGAGTTCAGAAGAATGAGAGGGGACCTCATAGAAACGTTTAAAATCCTGACGGGTTTAGACAGGTTAGATGCAGAAAGAATGTTCCCAATGTTGGGGAAGTCCAGAACCAGGGGTCACAGTCTAAGGATAAGGGGTAAGCCATTTAGGACCGAGATGAGGAGAGACTTCTTCACCCAGAGAGTGGTGAACCTGTGGAATTCTCTGCCACAGAAAGTGGTTGGGGCCAATTCACTAAATATATTCAAAAGGGAGTTAGATGAAGTCCTTACTACTCGGGGGATCAAGGGGTATGGCGAGAAAGCAGGAAGGGGGTACTGAGGTTTCATGTTCAGCCATGAACTCATTGAATGGCGGTGCAGGCTAGAAGGGCTGAATGGCCTACTCCTGCACCTATTTTCCATGTTTCTATGTTTCTATGTAAAGGCCACCTGGCCCACACAATTGCGATACCTTGTGTATCACAACATACACACTCCGCCCCATCCGAAACCACAGGATCTCCTGGGAGAGGCGAAAAAACAGCTTAAAAACCCAGGCCAATTTGGGGGAAAAAATCTGGGAAATTCCTCTCCGACACATCTAGACAATCGAAACTAGTCCAGGAGATCACTCTGGCCGTTAAATTCCCTGCAGTACTTACCTTCAGTCAGAGGTGATCTCCGCCGCAGACAGAAACAAATCCAGCTTTGGTCCAGTTTTGGTCCAAAGTTACAGTTTTGGTCTCCATATTTAAGGAAGGATATACTTGCACTGGAGGCTGTTCCGAGAAGTATCACTAGGTTGATTCCAGAGAGGAGGGGTTTGATTTATGAGGATAGATTGAGTAGGTTGGGCCTATACACATTGTTCAGAAGAATGAGAGGTGATCTTAACAAAACATATAAGATAATGAGGGGGCTCGACAAGGTGGATGCAGAGAGGACATTTTCACTCATAGGGGAAACTAAAACTAGGGGACAGAGTCTCAGAATAAGAGGCCGCCCATTTAAAACTCAGATGAGGAGAAATTTCTTCTCTCAGAGTGTTGTAAATCTGTGGAATTCTCTGCCCCAGAGAGCTGTGGAGGCTGGGTCATTGAATATATTTAAGGTGGGGATAGACAGATCTTTGAGCGATAAGGGAATAAAGGGTTATGGGGAGCGGGCAGGGAAGTGGAGCTGAGTAGTGCAGAACCAGGGGTCACAGTCTAAGTATAAGGGGTAGGCCATTTAGAACTGAGATGAGGAGAAACTTCTTCACGCAGAGAGTTGTTAATCTGTGGAATTCCCTACTGCAGAAAGTTGCTGATGCCAGTTCATTGGATATATTCAAGGGGGAGTTAGATATGGCCCTTACAGCTGAAGAGATCAAGGGGTATGGAGAGAAAGCAGGAAAGGGGTACTGAAGTGAATGATCACCTCAATATAAGGGTTAGTCAATCAGACAGCATGCACACGGAGAACAAATGCTGCTTGTAATCCGCAAGGAGTTCATTAAGGAAATGGATGAGTATAGGAGGATTCATGAAGGGAGCTGGTATAAACCCGTGGAGGGAGCTGGTGGAATAGATTTGGCGACGAACAGGGACAGGATCATAAACTAAGGAATAAGCATAACTTACTTCAGAGCCGTCAGAGCTTCAACATCCACTGCAGCAGGCAGCAGGGATCTTCCTTCAGTATCTCGGTACCTCGAACAATGCAGAGCTCACTCAGTCCTGCACTGGAGTGTCAGCTTGGATTGTGCAATCTAGTCCTGATGTGGGGCTTGAACCCACAACCTTCTGACTCAGAGTATCATAGATGCATGCGGCACAGGAGGAGGCCATTTGGCCCATCGTGCCTGTGCTGGCTCTTTGGTAGAGCGATTCGATTAGTCCCACTCCCCTGCTCTTTCCACCCCCTAGCCCTGTACATTTTTTCCCTTCGAGTATTTATCCAATTCTCTTTTGAATGTTATAATTGAATCTGCTTCCACCGCCCTTTCAGGCAGCACACGCCCGATCACAACAACTCGCTGCGTGAAAACATGTCTCCTCATGTCGCCTCTGGTTCTTTTGCCAATCACCAACCCCTCCTGCCACTGGAAACAGCTTCTCTTTATTTACTCTATCAAAACCGTTAATGATTTTCAACACCTCTAACAAATCACCTCTTAACCGTCTCTGCTCTAAGGAGAACAATCCCAGCTTCTCCAGTCTCTCCACATAGCTGAAGTCCCTCATCCCTGGAACCATTCCAGTAAATCGCCCTGCACCCTCTCCAAGGCCTTGACATCCTTCCTAAAGTACGGTGCCCAGAATTGGACACAACACTCCAGCTGAGGTTTATAAAGGATTAGCACAACTTCCTTGCTTTTGTTTCTTTGTTTGTACTCTATGCCTCTATTAATGAAGCCCAGGATCCCGTAAGCTTTTTTAACCGCCTTCTCAACCTGCCCTGCCACCTTCAATGATTTGTGGAGCTACACCCCCAGGTCTCTCTGTTCCGGCACCCCCTTTAAAACTGTATCATTTAAAGAAAGGAAAAAAAGCTTGCATTTATAGAGTGCCTTTCACGACCACCAGAGGCCTCAAAGCGCTTTACAGCCAATAAAGTACTTTTGGAGTGTAGTCACTGTTGTAATGTAGGAAGTTTAGTTCCGACTGCCGGTCCTCAATCTTCCTACAAGAATGGATCACTTCGCACTCCTGTGTGTTAACTTTCATCTGCCATGCTCTACCCACAAGCAAGCGCTCTACTCGGAATTCCAACACGGCAAGCGAGCCCCAGGTGGGCAGAGGAAACGTTTCAAGGACACCCTCAAAGCCTCCTTGATAAAGTGCAACATGCCCACCGGAATCTGGGAGTCCCTGGCCAAAGACCGCCCTAAGTGGAGGAAAAGCATCTGGGAGGGCGCTGAGCACCTCGAGTCTCGTCGCCGAGTGCATGCAGAAACCAAGCGCAGGCAGCAGAAGGAGCGTGCAACAAACCAGTCCCACCCACCCTTTTCCTCAACCACTGTCTGTCCCACCTGTGACAGAGACTGTAATTCCTGTATTGGACTGTTCAGTCACCTGAGAACTCGCTTTTAGAGTGGAAGCAAGTCTTCCTCGATTTCGCTGATGATTGAGCCAAACTGACAAGTCTGCCTGTGCAGCAATGGCGACACTTCCGAGTATTTCATTACACACGAAGCGCTTTTGAGCTATTTCCAAGAGATGCGATAAGGCGCTCTATAAATGCAAATCTTTCTTCCCCTTTCGCAGAGTTGCTGAATCGTAGCGCACACGGTCACCTCAGATGGTGAATGCAGACTCTGTTGGTGTGGATTGGCAGGGAGAGACTGTGGGCTCCAATGGAATCCACTGTCGCTCTCGCGCAGTCAATGCAAACTCAATTGAAGCATTTAGAAACAGGGGAGAGTTTGACTTCTGTTTCTGTCATGGCAACAGCTAGCTGTGGAAACAATACCGAGCGCTGTCAGTCTGACTCGCTGCGCAGATGAATGCTCTTATTCTAAACATGCCCTCGCTGGTCTCAATGAGAATTCCACAATTGCATTAGCTCATAGCTTCGGTATAGTCCTGCCTGCATTTTTTGGCGCACACACACACACACAGCGAAAAAGAGAAAGGGTGATGGAATGAACACTGGCTTGCCTAAACACGCAGCACATTTTTCCCTAACTGGCTGATGTGATTCGAAGTTTTGCTCCACAGTATGTGTTCAGGTCTGGTTCTTAAGTTTTTTAAGAATAAAAGCAAATCGCTCTCAGCAGTTTGCACAATTAAATAAATTACGAACAGGGGGTAATTTCTCATAACTGCCACAAGAGGATGCAAGTAAGACTGAATTGCACAGACAGCTGGTTAAATGAACAGCATGCATGCCACAAAATACAAGCTTAGAGTTCACTTGCAGACACCTCAAGTCGCTGGAGAAATACCACCAACGATGTCTCCGCAAGATCCTGCAAATTTGCTGGGAGGATAGACGCACCAACGTCAGTGGTCTTGATCAGGCCAACATCCCCAGCATCGAAGCACTGACCACACTCGACCAGCTCCGTTGGGCGGGCCCCATTGTCCGCATGCCCGACACGAGACTCCCAAAGCAAGCGCTCTACTCGGAACTCCTACACGGCAAGGGAGCCCCAGGTGGGTACCCTCAAAGCCTCCTTGATAAAGTGCAACATCCCCAAGGACACCTGGGAGTCCCTGGCCAAAGACCGCCCTAAGTGGAGGAAGAGCATCCGGGAGGGCGCTGAGCACCTCGAGTCTCATCACCGAGAGCATGCAGAAAGCAAGCGCAGGCAGCGGAAGGAGCGTGCGGCAAACCAGACTCCCCACACACCCTTTCCTCCAACCACTGTCTGTCCCACCTGTGACGGGGACTGTGGTTCTCGTATTGGACTGTTCAGTCACCTAAGAACTCATTTTTAGAGTGGAAGCAAGTCTTCCTCGATTTTGAGGGACTGCCTATGATGATGATGTAGGCACACACAACCTTCTCTGATTTTATTCTTCCTGTCCTGACTATAGCCCTTCCGTACCATATCTTGTCTCTACAGTGAGGGTTCCAAGACTATTCAACCGAGGGGAGGGGGAAGAGAGAGGAGTGCGTTGGTCACACCATCTTCAGGAGGATAGAAGTAGGGAGAAAATCAGAAATAAAAGAAAATAATATCACTTTCGGAACAATGCCATGGAGAGGGCACATTGAAGAGAATGATCTAGATGAACCTCGGCGTTAGTTATGGAGAGGGACTAAGGACAATTTTTTATTCTTTTTAGGAGGAAAGAGAAGTAGAGAGGCAGAGAGGTTTAGGCAGGGAGTTCCAGAGCTTATTGCCTTGGCAACAGAAGGCACAGCCACCAATGGTTGAGCGATTATAATACGGGATGCTCAAGAGGGCAGAATTAGAGGAGCGCAGACATCTCGGGGGGGTTGTGGGGCTGGAGGAGATTACAGAGATAGGGAGGGGCGAGGGCCATGGAGGGATTTGCAAATAAAGATGAGAATTTTGAAATCGAGGCGTTGCTTAACCGGGAGCCAATGTAGGTCAGCGAGCACAGGGGGTGATGGGTGAGCGGGACTTGGTGCGAGTTAGGAAACGGGCTGCCGAGTTTTGGATCACCTCACGTTTATGTAGGGTAGAATGTGGGAGGCCAGCAAGGAGTGCGTTGGAAGAGTCAAGTCTGGAGGTAACAAAGGCATGGATCAGGGCTTCAGCAGCGGCTGAGCTGAGGCAAGGCCAGAGATGGGTGATGTTACGGAGGGGGAAATAGACAGTCTTAGTTATGCTGTGGATATGAGGTCGAAAGCTCATTTCAGGGTCAAATATGACACCAAGGTTGTGAACAGTCTGGTTCAGCCTCAGACAGAAGTTGGGGAGAGGGATGGAGTCAGTGGCTGGGAACAGAGTTTGTGGCGGGGACTGGAAACAATGGCTTTGGTCTTCCCAATATATTCCTGCCATAAAGCCCTCGATACACACTTTGACTCTTTTGTGGGGTGATGCGAGGTGAATGTGTACCTTTCATAGAAACATAGAAACATAGAAAATAGGTGCAGGAGTAGGCCATTTGGCCCTTCTAGCCTGCACCGCCATTCAATGAGTTCATGGCTGAACATGCAACTTCAGTACCCCATTCCTGCTTTCTCACCATACCCCTTGATTTCATTCTTCATTCAGGGGATGTGGGCGTCGCTGGCAAGGCCAGCACTTATTGCCCATCCCTAATTGCCCTCGAGAAGGTGGTGGTGAGCCGCCTTCTTGAACCGCTGCAGTCCGTGTGGTGAAGGCGCTCCCACAGTGCTGTTAGGGAGGGAGTTCCAGGATTTTGACCCAACGACGATGAAGGAAGTGACGATATATTTCCAAGTCAGGGTTGTGTGTGACTTGCAGGGCAATGTGGAGGTGGTGGTGTTCCCATGCGCCTGCTGACCTTGTCCTTCTAGGGGGTAGAGGTCGCGGGTTTGGGAGGTGCTGCCGAAGAAGCCTTGGCGAGTTGCTGCAGTGTATCCTGTAGATGGTACACACTGCAGCCACGGTGCGCCGGTGGTGGAGGGAGTGAGTGTTGAAGGTGGTGGATGGGGTGCCGACCAAGCGGCCTGTTAAAGATTAAAGATTTCCGTGCTGGGGGAAGTGAATAATTCTAAACTTATGGTGCTCATTGAGCACTCCCAGCTCAGGAGCAGATGCAGAGCAAAGAAAAAACAGAAAGAATTTATATAGCGCCTTTCATGACCACCGGACATCTCAAAGCACTTTACAGCCAATGTAGTACTTTTGGAGTGTAGTTGCTGTTGTAATGTGGGAAACGTGGCAGCCAATTTGCGCACAGCAAGCTCCCACAAACAGCAATGTGATAATGACCAGATAATGTTTTTTTTGGGGTTATGTTGATTGAGCGATAAATATTGGCCAGGACACCTGGGATAACTCCCCTGCTCTTTGAAATAGTACCATGGGATCTTTTACATCCACCTGAGGGAGGAGACGGGGCCTCAGTTTAACGTCTCATTCGAAAGACGGCACCTCTGACAGTGCAGCACTCCCTCAGCACTGCACTGGAGTCTCAGCTTAGATTCCCTGGAGTGGGATTTGAACCCACGACCTTCTGACTCAGAGGCGAGAGTGCTACCCACTGAGCTGAGAAAGCACCGTCAACCCAGCCCCAACACCATGCTTTAACTCGACACTCAAAAAGAAAGCACCTCTTGCTGTCTGAAAGTAACCGCAGCCAGCCAAAGTGAGACTGCCAGGCCGTCCTGAACTAATCCAAGCTGTCTCACACACACCCACACTTACATTCGCCAGAAACTCTATGGAGACTCACTGTATTTAGGAAAGCTGACAGCTTTCATCCCATCGGTAACTATATTGGAACCCAGTTCCCAGAGATAAAGGGCGGTGCGCTGAGCCATGACGCTACCTGGTGTTATCTCTCTGTAGGTGTTTGCAATAATGCAGATTAGTAACAAGCTGCACTTTTAAATCCGCCTGTGAAGCAGAAAACAGACTCACAGCCTGATAAATAAAGCCAGCTTACTGTGAGTGACACGGGCCACGTTGTATGCCCAATGGCAAATCGTTGCCAAACACAGAACAGATGGCCCCAATCGGTGCAGCTCCGAAGAGCTTCACAAACCCACCTCACTTCATTCACTTCCCGTTCATTGTGTGATAAGAGACCATCTTTACTGTGTGCAATACTAGGTTGGTTGACCTCTTGCCTCGAAGTCAGAAGGGGTCGCGGGTCCAAGCCCTGCATCACAAGTCTGAGCTTATGCTGTAAACCAATATAGTGAGGAGCTACCAGCTGCTCTGCTTGTGATGTTAACCTGAGCCCAGACAGCAAGTCATCTTCCGATTGGACCCCTTACAGCCTTTCGACCTCAACAATTCAGATATTAACTGTTATATATGTGGACTTGTATTTGCTCTGTACAGCCACTAGAGGGCTCATCCCCTGGAATCCCAAGGGATCCCATAATCCCTTGGGAGCACAGGTATTTAAGGAGGCTTCACAGGTTGGAGAGGCACTCTGGAGACCTGCAATAAAAGACTAAGGTCACACTTTACTTTGAGCTCACAGTGTTCAGTCTGACTCTTTCTCCGTACACAACAATAACCACCACTGTCTCAGACTGCACGTGTTGGTAATGATTCTGCTGCTGCCATTTACACCTCCTCTAGTCCCATCTTTTGTTTCTTTACTTGTCCCATTACTATCTCCTTCTGCCTTGCACCATCATCTCTTCTCTCATTTCATCACAGACCTGACCTTCCCACTATTTTGAAGAAGAGCACGGGAGTTATCCCCAGTGTCCTGGGCAATATTTATCCCTCAATCAACATAACAAAAAAAAAGGTTATCTGGTCATTATCACATTGCTGTTTTTGGGAACTTGCTGTGCGCAAATTGGCTGCTGCATTTTCTACATTATAACAGTGACTATATTTCAAAAAGTACTTCATTGGCTGCAAAGTGCTATGAGACTTCCGGTGGTCGTGAAAGGCGCTATAGAAATGCAAGTCTTTCGTTCTCGCTCAAATACCGCTAAAAACAAATGAACTGGCCCTTCACCTTGTGTGATCTTGCTGTGTACAAAATAGCTGCTGTGTTTGCCTCGATAACAGTGACTGCACCTCATTGTATGCCCCGAGACGCTTCTGATGTGATAAGACGTTTTATAAATCCAAGTCTTTGTCTTGCTGTGTGAAATCTAATTTCCGATCAGCTTTGTTAAATGGGTTTACAAAGACCTGGTCTATTCTGACGTTGCTGCCTCGCCACAGGACTAAGCTCGAGATTTATTCCTTGGCTTCAGTCAGTGCTATTTATGCAAAGAGCATCATCACTTATGCCCGACAGTGCTGGTGTGTAAATGATATCCCTGCCAGCACAAAAGACAATGCTTTCATTTACATCTACCCTTCTCCAAGTAACAAATGCTGTTAGAAATCCACTGAACGAAAGACAGACATGCATTTATATAGCGCCTTTCACAGCCACCAGATGTCCCAAAGCGCTTTACAGGTGTAATATATTTGCTTCATGGGTTCTTTGCTTAAGAATTCATAGCAACACATTGCTATTAAGAATTAGTTGCTTTATTAACAAAGATTTAACAATCGCACTACACATTACCAGTTCATCCACCAGGCTCACAACTGCATACCTCATCGTGGATGACCTAGACCCAACTGACTGGGGTTTTATTGAGCCCTGTGAACATCACATGACTGGCTAAGCCACTCCCAATGCAACAGCTCTACAAACCTATGAGCATGCTCACACGAGAATACATTACAACAGCCAATGAAGTACTTTTTGGAGTGTAGTCACTGTTGCAATGCAGGAAACGCGGCAGGCAATTTGTGCACAGCAAGCTCCCACAGACAGCAATGTGATAATGGCCAGATAATCTGTTTATTGTGATGTCGATTGAGGGATAAATATTTGCCAGGACAGCGGGGGGAACTCCCCTGATTTTCTTCTAAATAGTGCCACCTGAGAGAGCAGACGGGGCCTCGGTTTAACGTCTCATCCGAAAGACGGCAGCTCCCACAGTACGGCACTCCCTCAGCACTGCACTGGGAGTGTCAGCCTAGATTTTGTGCTCAAGTCTCTGGGGTGGGACTTGAACCCACAACCTTCTGACTCAGAGGCGAGAGTGCTACCCACTGAGCCATGGCAACATTATTTAAAAATAAAAGTTATTCTTTCTCAAAAAGGGGAGACGTGTGAGTCAGTGCTTGGTGGGGTGCTTGCAACGCTGTTATGGGTACAGGATCATGAGCTGTGAGGGACAACAGGTCCAACAGGTTGCATTTTACCATCAGACACTCAATAAACCCAATGCCGCTTTCAATTAGCACCCATCAATCCTCACTGATACATGACTGCTTGGTTAACATAAGAACATAAGAAATAGGAGAAGGTGTAGGCCATTCGGCCCCTCAAGCCTGCTCCGCCATTCAATAAGAGCATGGCTGATCTGATCTTGGCCTCTACCCCACTTCCCCGCCCGCTCCCCATAACCCTTCACCCACTTATCGTTCAAAAATCTGTCTATCTCCGCCTTAAATATATTCAATGACCCAGCCTCCACAGCTCTCTGGGGCAGAGAATTCCACAGATTTACAACCCTCTGAGAGAAGAAATTCCTCCTCATCTCAGTTTTAAATGGGTGACCCCTTATTCTGAAACTATGCTCCCTAATTTTAGATTCCCCCACGAGGGGAAACATCCTCTCTGCCTCGACCTTCTCGAGCCCCCAAGAGACATGTTTTTCGGGATGTGTTACCAAAATGGATACGTGGGTGAAATGAAGAGTAATTAGTCAGCCAACAGGAAGCTCTCATTAGAAGCAGTGTATGAATAAGCCATAGTATATAAGAACATAAGAAATAGGAGCTGGAGTAGGCCAGTTGGACTTGCGAGCCTACTCCGCCATTCAATAAAGATCATGGCTGATCTTCTATCTCAACTCTTACAGGATTGCACTGGAAAGAATGCAGAGATTTAACAGGATGTTGCCTGGACTGGAAAATTTTGGCTATGAGGAAAGATTGGAGATGCTGGGTCTGTTTTCTTAGGAACAGAGGAGGCTGAGGGGAGATCTTATTGAGGTGTATAAAATTATGAGGGGCCTGGATAGAGTGGGTAGGAAGGACCTGTTTCCCTTGGCAGTGGGGTCAACAACCAGGGGGCATAGATTTAAAATAATTGGGGGAAAGTTTAGAGGAGATATGAGGGGAAATGTCATCAACCAGAGGGTGGTGGGGGTCTGGAACTCACTGCCTGAAAGGGTGGTAGAGGCAGAAACCCACAAAATATAAAAAGTACTTGGATGTGCACCTGAAGTGCCGTAACCTACAGGGCTACGGACTGAGAGCTGGAAAGTGGGATTAGGCTGGATAGCTCTTTGTCGGCCGGCGCGGATATGATGGGCCAAATGGCCTCTTTCTGTGCTGTAAATGTCTATGATTCTATGAACTCCACCTTCCTGCACTATCCCCATATTCCTTAATTCCCTTCGTTCCCTAAAATCCGTCTTGAAAATACTCAACGACTCAGCATCCACAGCTCTCTTGGGCAGAGAATTCCAAAGATTCACAACCCTCTGAGTGAAGACATTTCTTCTCATCTGAGCCCTAAATGGCCGACCCCTTTATTCTGGGACTGTGACTCTGTGAGCTAGATTCCCCAGCCCGGGGAAACAACCTCTCAGTATCTACTCTATCAAATCCCCTTCAGAATTTTAGGTGTACTGGAGGGAATACTTACCCTTTGGGACCTCAACTCTCGGGACTGGTGGTCCTAGCATACTTCGGGTTGTTGGACGTAGTCCAGGGGCTTTGATCACATGACCTCTCACCTCCAATCATCCCGCCCCCATGCTCCCGCCATTGGTCAGTCGACTCGCCCATCCTCGCGGCACACGGTCTTCCCACGGCCAACTGGAAAGTGAACAAACTTTTTGTTACCCAATTGGATGAATCTTGACGGTCAGTCAAACCACCTTTTTTACCCAGCTCCGATATTTTCCTAACTAATAAACAAACTCGATTAACGAAAATGAAAAAAAAAACACACCATTTATTTCAACACCCCAACAATTGTGTTCTCTCTGCTTTGCTTGCAGCTGGAGATTAATCTAGAATCCTTGGAGATCCCGGGCCAATCTTGGAGGGTTGGCGACACTAAACGTATGGTTTACACACTCATATTAGTGCAAGCTGCTGGGACCCAGGTGTGAGCCACATCCAGTTTCCTCTCCTGGGCTGACACTCCCAGTGCAGTGCTGAGGGAGTGCCACACTGTCGGAGGTGCCGCCTTGCGGATGAGACGTTAAACCGAGGCCCCGTCTACCCGCTCAGGTGGACGTAAAAGATCCCGTGGCACTATTTCAAAGAGCAGGGGAGTTATCCCAGGTGTCCTGGCCAATATTTATCGCTCAATCAACATCGCTAAAAACAGATTATCTGGTCATTATCATATTGCTGTTTGTGGGAGCTTGCTGTGCGCAAATTGGCTGCTGCGTTCCCCACATTATAACAGTGACTATATTTCAAAAGTACTTCATTGGCTGTAAAGCGCTTTGGGACGTCCGATAGTCGTGAAAGGCGCTATATAAATGCAAGTCTTTCTTTCATGTATGGCCCAGAACCACATTGGAAGGCTGTAGTTCCAAACTAAACCACCAGGGGAGAACATAAGAACATAAGAAATCGGAGCAGGAGTCAGCCATTTATCTGATCATGGGCTCAGCTCCACTTCCCTGCCCGCTCCCCATAACCCTTTATTCCCTTATCATTCAAGAATCTGTCCATCTCCACCTTAAATATAATCAATGACCCAGCCTCCACAGCTCTCTGGGGCAGAGAATCCCACAGATTTACAACCCTCAGAGAGAGGAAATTCCTCTTCATCTCAGTTTTAAATGGGCGGCCCCTTATTCTGAAACTATGCCCCCTAGTTCTAGATTCCCCTACAAGGGGAAACATCCTCTCTGCATCTACCCTGTCAAGCCCCATCAGAATCTTATGTTTCAATAAGATTACCTCTCATTCTTCTAAACTCCAATGTGTATAGGCCCAAACTGCTCAACCTCTCTTCATATGACAACCCCCTCATCTCCGGAATCAACCTCGTGAACCTTCTCTGCACAGCCTCCAATGCAAGTATATCCCTCCTTAAATAAGGAGAGCAAAACTGTACGCAGTCATCATCATCAACATCATAGGCAGTCCCTCGGAATCGAGGAAAACTTGGTTCCACTCTTAGAATGATCCTTAGGTGGCTGAACAGTCCAATACGAGAGCCACAGTCCCTGTCACAGGTGGGACAGATAGTCATTGAGGAAAAGGGTGGGTGGGACAGGTTTGCCACACGCTCCTTCCGCTGCCTGCACTTGTTTTCTGCATGCTCTCGGCAATGAGACTCGAGGTGCTCAGCGTCCTCCCGGATGCACTTCCTCTACTTAGGGCGGTCTTTGGCCAGGGACTCCCAGGTGTCGGTGGGGATGTTGCACTTTATCAGGGAGGCTTTGAGGGTGTCCTTGTAACGTTTCCTCTGTCCACCTTTGGCTCATTTGCCATGAAGGAATTCCGAGTAGAGCGCTTACTTTGGGAGTCTCATGTCTGGCATGCGGACAGTGTGGCCTGGCCAGCGGAGCTGGTCAAGTGTGGTCAGTGCTTCAATGCTGGGGATGTTGGCCTGGCCGAGGACGCTAATGTTGGTGCGCCTATCCTCCCAGGGGATGTGTAGGATCTTGCGGAGGCATCGTTGGTGGTATTTCTCCAACGACTTGAGGTGTCTACTGTACATGGTCCATGTCTCTGAGCCATGCAGGAGGCGGGTATCACTACAGCCCTGTAGACCATGAGCTTGGTGGTAGATTTGAGGGCCTGGTCTTCGAAAGCTCTTTTCCTCAGACAGCCGAAAGCTGCACTTGGCGCACTGGAGGCGATGTTAAATTTCCTCACCAATGTCTGCTTTTGTTGATAAGAGGCTCCCGAGGCATGGGAAGTGTCCACGTTGTCCAGGGCCGCGCTGTGGATCTTGATGACTGGGGGGGCAGTGCTGTGCGGCGAGGACAGGCTGGTGGAGGACCTTTGTCTTGCGGATGTTTAGCATAAGGCCCATGCTTTCGTACGCCTCAATAAATACTATGTCCTGGAGTTCAGCCTCTGAATGTACGCAGACGCAGGCATCATCCACGTACTGTAGCTCAACGACAGAGGTTGAGGTGGTCTTGGACCTGGCCTGGAGATGGCGAAGGTTGAACAGCTTCCCACTGGTTCTGTAGTTTAATTCCACTCCAGTGGGGAGCTTGTTGACTGTGAAGTGGAGCATGGCAGCGAGGAAGATTGAGAAGAGGGTTGGGGCGATGACGCAGCCCTGTTTGACCCCGGTCCGGACGTGGATTGGGCCTGTAATGGATCCGTCGGTAAGGATCACGGCCTGCATGTCGTCGTGGAGCAGGTGGAGGATGTTGATGAACTTTTGAGGGCATCCGAAACGGAGGAGGACGCTCCATAGACCCTCGCGGTTGACAGTGTCAAAGGCCTTTGTAAGGTCGAAGGCCATGTATAAGGGCTGGCGCTGCTCCCTGCATTTTTCCTGCAGCTGTCACGCTGCAAAGATCATGTCCGTTGTGCCCCGTGGTGGATGAAATCCGCACAGTGACTCCGGGAGGAGCTCCTTGGCCACAGGGAGAAGACGGTTGAGGAGCACTCTAGCAACAACTTTCCCAGTGGCTGATAACAGGGAGATTCCTCAGTATTTGCCGCAGTCGGACTTGTCCCCTTTCTTAAAGTTGGTCACCATCACTGCATCTCTGAGATCTCCCGGCATGCTCTCCTCCCTCCAGATGAGAGAGATGAGGTCATGTATCCGTGCCAACAGTGCCTCTCCACCATACTTTAGTGCCTCAGCAGGGATTCCATCCGCTCTCGTAGCCTTGTTGTTCTGCAGCTGTCTTATGGCTTTTCCTACCTCGTGCAACGTTGGGGTTTCACTGAGGTCGTGGCGGGTCGCACCCTGCGGGATGGAGTCGAGAACACTCGAGTCAAAGGCAGCGTCTCGATTGAGGAGATCTTCGAAGTGCTCCTTCCAGCGGGCCCTGACTGCCTCGGTGTCCTTGATGAGTGTTTCCCCGTTCTTGACCAGCAGTGGGGTGGGGCCTTGGATGTTTGGACCATAGGTGGCCTTGATTGCGATGAAGAAACCTCGCACACCATGGCTGTCGGCCAGTTGTTGTATCTCCTGTGCTTTCTCCATCCACCACCTGTTCTTTAGGTCCTGGGTTTTTTGTTGGACCTCAGCGTTGAGCCGCCTGTAATGTTGCTTTGCTGCTCCTGAGTTGGGTTGTTGCTTAAGGCTCAGAAATGCTCTGCGCTTGCACTCAATTAGTTCTTGGATCTCCTGATTATTCTCATCAAACCAGTCCTGGTGTTTTCTGGTTGAGTGACCAAGTGTCTCTTCACAGGCACTGGTTATGGAGGCCTGGAGGGCAGACCAAGCACTGTGGGTATTCTGCGTCTCAGGGTCATCAAGACACGCCAGGTTAGCTGTGAGGCGCTGGCTGTATAGGGCTCTCTTAGCTGGGTCTTTAAGTGCCCCGGTGTTGACTTTTTTGCGGCACTGCTTCTGCTGTCCCCTCTGCTTTGGGGTAATGTTAATATCGATGATGGATCGGATTAGGCGGTGGTTCGTCCAGCAGTCATCAGCTCCTGTCATGGCGCGGGTGATGCGCACATCCCTGCGATCCCTGGCTCGGACGATGACATAGTCGAGCAGGTGTCAGTGTTTGGAGCGAGGGTGTTGCCACAACGCCTTGTATTTGTCCCTCTGGCGGAACAAGGTATTGGGGATGAGAAGTTCATGTTCTAGACATTCTGGGCTCAATTTTGGCTGAGCCCGTTTTTTAGCGTACTTACATGAGTTGCGCCACTTAAGTACGTCCGGAAATGCTGCGGAAAAAAAATGTTCCAACTTTGACCGCTATCTGGTCTCGTCACTGCAGTCGCGCAGCGTGACCAGTCGCCTCAGGGGGTGGAGCCTGCGTCCTGCGCTGGAAAATGTGCCGGGACGTCTGCACATGCACGGTGGAGAATAGTGATGGCCATGCATGCGCAGTAGCGCTGCGAGTTGGCAATCGGCCATTTGCAAGTTGATGCGATTGTAACCGGGTTTCCACGTCACTTTCAGTGAAGTTACAGGTGTGAAGCGGGAGCAGCTCCAAGATAACTCCTGCCTTACAGCTCTTTATAAAAGTCTTTTTCTTCAAGTTTCAATTGAAATGTTTGTTACTAAAGGCTCAAGTTCATCAACGTCAAAAACAGAAATATCACAGTTTGTGTCTTAAAACATCTTGCAATATTCTGCGCCATGTTTATGGGAATGAAGGACTGTACAATGTCAAAATCTTTATAAAAGTCTTTTTCTTTCATTTAACTTGCAAGACAAGTGGGTTTAAGTGCTTGCTTCCTATTTTTACATCCAATGTGCATTTGTCCCGATTGAACCCCCGATCACCCACCCTATCCCTGCCCTACTTCAATCTTGCTTCCTTTTGTATCCTGATGCCGGCCAGTTCGATCGCTCCTGCCCCTAGCCCGGGCCGAGTGGCTTCCCTGTTCGTTCTCCCGCCCCTAGCCCAGGCCGAGTGGCTTCCCTGTTCATTCTCCTGCCCCTAGCCCAGGCCGAATGGCCTCCCTGTTCATTCTCCCGCCCCTAGCCCAGGCCGAGTGACCTCCCTGTTCGTTCTCCCGCCCCTAGCCCAGGCCGAGTGACCTCCCTGTTCGTTCTCCCGCCCCTAGCCCAGGCCGAGTGACCTCCCTGTTCGTTCTCCCGCCCCTAGCCCAGGCCGAGTGACCTCCCTGTTCGTTCTCCCGCCCCTAGCCCAGGCCGAATGGCCTCCCTGTTCGTTCTCCCGCCCCTAGCCCAGGCCGAATGGCCTCCCTGTTCGTTCTCCCGCCCCTAGCCCAGGCCGAATGGCCTCCCTGTTCGTTCTCCCGCCCCTAGCCCAGGCCGAGTGACCTCCCTGTTCGTTCTCCCGCCCCTAGCCCAGGCCGAATGGCCTCCCTGTTCGTTCTCCCGCCCCTAGCCCAGGCCGAGTGACCTCCCTGTTCGTTCTCCCGCCCCTAGCCCAGGCCGAGTGACCTCCCTGTTCGTTCTCCCGCTCCTAGCCCAGGCCGAGTGACCTCCCTGTTCGTTCTCCCGCCCCTAGCCCAGGCCGAATGGCCTCCCTGTTCGTTCTCCCGCCCCTAGCCCAGGCCGAATGGCCTCCCTGTTCGTTCTCCTGCCCCTAGCCCAGGCCGAGTGACCTCCCTGTTCGTTCTCCCGCCCCTAGCCCAGGCCGAATGGCCTCCCGCTACGATCTCTGAGTTCTCGTGCATGCGTTCTGAGAGTCCTGGGCCGAGTGCAGAAAGGTGAATTGCAGTTTGATGTTGAAGGTAGGACTTTAATTTTTTATTATTATTTTAATTGTGCGAAGGAAGGATGGTTATGCAACTCTATTCCCTAAGGCTTGGTTGGTTCAGGTCCTCGCTGCTTCCCGTCCCTATCCCAGGCCAAATGGCCTCTGATGTACTTACCTGCGCCGATTTCCTTACCTGCGCCGATTTCTTTAACTCTCCGCAAGGGTTTTCTCGAGTGGCCACATACGCTGACCAAAGTAGAAATGGAGTAACTATTAGTTAGCCATAGTTCCCTAAATGGGCAGAACTGGCATAGGTGGCTGGTAACGCCACCTTTTGAGAAAAAAAAACTAACCTAAAAAAAACGTAACTAAGTGATGCAAATTGGTAGGGGAAACTGGGGATTTTTAAGTTAGGCCAGAAAAAGCAGCCTACTCCAAAAAAAACGGAGCAACTCCTGGCCAAAATGGAGCCCTTTGTCAGGAGTAGGGTACTGCTGGAGTTGGCTTTCCCTACCCCCTCTCTGCCAGTCACACCTCCCCAGAGGGCTGTGTCTTTGCCGACCCTGGCGTTGGAGTCACCTAGGAGGATCAGTTTGTCGTCCGCGGGGACGTGGGACAGGGATTTTTTGAGGTTGGAGTAAAAATCCTCTCTGGCCTCATCTGTTGCATCGAGTGTTGGGGCGTATGCACTGATGACTGTGGCGCATTGGTTCCGGGATAGGGTGAGTCGAAGAGTCATGAGGCGTTCGTTAACCCCGCAGGGGGAGTCTTTGAGGCGGTCGGTCAGCTCGTTTTTGATGGCGAAGCCGACTCCGACTCCGTGAAGGCGGCGTTCAGTGGTCATCGATACTCCAGGTGTGGCCTCACCAATACCCTGTACAGTTGTAGCAGGACTTCTCTGCTTTTATACTCCATCCCCCTTGCAATAAAGGCCAACATTCCATTTGCCTTCCTGATTACTTGCTGTACCTGCACACTAACTTTTTGTGTTTCATGTACAAGGATCCCCAGGTCCCTCTGTACTGCAGCACTTTGCAATTTTTCTCCATTTAAATAGTAATTTGCTTTTTTGTCTTTCCTGCCAAAGTGCATAATCTCACACTTTCCCACATTATACTCCATCTGCCAAATGTTTGCCCACTCACTTAGCTTGTCTCTATCCCTTTGAAGATTTTTTGTGTCTTCCTCACAACTTGCTTTCCCACCCATCTTTGTATCATCAGCAAACTTGGCTACATTACACTCGGTCCCTTCATCCAAGTCATTAATATAGATTGTAAATAGTTGAGTCCCCAGCACCGATCCCTGCGGCACCTCACTAGTTACTGTTTGCCAAATGGAAAATGACCCATTTATCCCGACTCTCTGTTTCCTGTTAGTTGGCCAATCCTCTAACCATGCTAATATATTACCCCCAAGCCCGTGCGCTCTTATCTTGTGCAGTAACATTTTATGTGGCACCTTATCGAATGCCTTCTGGAAATCCAAATACACCACATCCACTGGTTCCTCTTTATCCACCCTGCTCTTTATGTCCAGCAAATTTGTCAAACATAATTTCCCTTTCATAAAACCACGCTGACTCTGCGTGATTGAATTATGCTTTTCCAAATGTCCCACTACTGCTTCCTTAATAATGGACTCCAGCATTTTCCCAACAACAGATGTTAGGCTAACTGGTCTATAGTTTACTGCTTTCTGTCTGCCTCCTTTTTTAAATAGGGGCGTTACATTTGCGGTTTTCCAATCCGTTGGGACAGCCCCAGAATCCAGGGAATTTTGGTAGATTACTACCAATGCATCCATTGGGCTCAATTTTCCCCAAGCCCGTTTTCTGGCGTATTGCCAGAGTTACGCTACTTATTTAGGTCCAGAAATGCGCCACAAAAACATGTCCAAACTTTCCCCGATGTTTATACTGTAATCCGGAGCCGGGCAGCGTGGCCAGTCACCTCGGTGGGTGGAGTTTGCGGTCTGCGCCGAAAAACGCAGCCGGGCCTTCTGCGCATGCGCGGGGAAAACAAACTTATGTTCTTGACGTCGCTGAAATGGCTGCACATGCGCAGTACAGCTCCGAGTTGGCAATTGGCCATTTTTAAAGAGCAAGTTGTGTCTGCGACCCTCTCCGGCCCCCAAGTGTGTGCCTTCCCAGTCTGCTGTGGCCCCCGAGTGAGTACCTTCCTGGTCCGTGCCTTTCCAGTCCGCTGTAGTCCCCGAGTGAATACCTTTCCAGTCCACTGTGACCCCCGAGTGAGTACCTTCCTGGTCCGTGCCTTTCCAGTCCGCTGTGGCCCCCGAGTGAGTAACTTTCCAGTCCGCTGTGGCCCCCGAGTGAGTAACTTCCCAGTCTGCTGTGGCCCCCGAGTGAGTACCTTCCCAGTCCGCTGTGACCCCCGAGTGCGTGCCTTCCTGGTCCGTGCCTTTCCAGTCCGCTGTGGTCCCCGAGTGCGTGCCTTCCTGGTCCGTGCCTTCCCAGTCCGCTGTGGTCCCCGAGTGAGTACCTTCCTGGTCCGTGCCTTCCCAGTCCGCTGTGACCCCCGAGTGAGTAACTTCCCAGTCCGCTGTGACCCCCGAGTGAGTACCTTCCCAGTCCACTGTGACCCCCGAGTGAGTAACTTCCCAGTCCGCTGTGACCCCCGAGTGAGTACCTTCCCAGTCCGCTGTGGTCCCCGAGTGCGTGCCTTCCTGGTCCGTGCCTTCCCAGTCCGCTGTGGTCCCCGAGTGAGTACCTTCCTGGTCCGTGCCTTCCCAGTCCGCTGTGACCCCCGAGTGAGTACCTTCCCAGTCCACTGTGACCCCCGAGTGAGTAACTTCCCAGTCCGCTGTGACCCCCGAGTGCGTGCCTTCCTGGTCCGTGCCTTCCCAGTCCGCTGTGGCCCCCGAGTGAGTACCTTCCCAGTCCGCTGTGACCCCCAAGTGAGTACCTTCCCAGTCCGCTGTGACCCCCGAGTGAGTACCTTCCCAGTCCGCTGTGACCCCCGAGTGAGTAACTTCCCAGTCCGCTGTGACCCCCGAGTGAGTACCTTCCCAGTCCGCTGTGGCCCCCGAGTGAGTACCTTCCCAGTCCACTGTGACCCCCGAGTGAGTACCTTCCCAGTCCGCTGTGGCCCCCGAGTGAGTACCTTCCCAGTCCGCTGTGGCCCCCGAGTGAGTAACTTCCATGTCCGCTGTGACCCCCGAGTGAGTACCTTCCCAGTCCGCTGTGGCCCCCGAGTGAGTAACTTCCCAGTCTGCTGTGACCCCCGAGTGAGTACCTTCCCAGTCCGCTGTGACCCCCGAGTGAGTAACTTCCCAGTCCGCTGTGACCCCCGAGTGAGTACCTTCCCAGTCCGCTGTGGCCCCCGAGTGAGTAACTTCCCAGTCCGCTGTGGCCCCCGAGTGAGTAACTTCCCAGTCCGCTGTGACCCTCGAGTGAGTACCTTCCCAGTCCGCTGTGGCCCCCGAGTGAGTACCTTCCCAGTCCGCTGTGGTCCCCGAGTGAGTAACTTCCCAGTCTGCTGTGACCCCCGAGTGAGTACCTTCCCAGTCCGCTGTGACCCCCGAGTGAGTAACTTCCCAGTCCGCTGTGGCCCCCGAGTGAGTAACTTCCCAGTCCGCTGTGGTCCCCGAGTGAGTAACTTCCCAGTCCGCTGTGACCCCCGAGTGAGTACCTTCCCAGTCCGCTGTGGTCCCCGAGTGCGTGCCTTCCTGGTCCGTGCCTTCCTGGTCCGCTGTGGTCCCCGAGTGCGTGCCTTCCTGGTCCGTGCCTTCCTGGTCCGCTGTGACCTCCGCTTCCCGCCCCTAGCCCAGGCCGAATGGCCTCCGATTTCCTTACCTGCGCCGATTTCTTTAACTCTCTGCAAGGGTTTTCTCGAGAGGCAACATACGCTGGCCTAAGCAGAAATGGAGTAACTCTCAGCTGGCCAAAGTTCCCTAAATGGCCAGAATTGGCGTAGATAGCTGGTTACGCCCCTTTTGGATGAAAAAAAAACAAACCTAAAAAAAAACATAACTCAATGAGTGCAAATTGATTGGGGAAACTTGGGATTTTTAAGTTAAGCTGGAAAAAGCAGCCTGCTCCAAAAAAACGGCATAAATCACTGGGGAAAAATTGAGCCCACTATCTCTGCAGCCACTTCTTTTAAGACCCTAGGATGCAAGCCATCAGGTCCAGGTGTGTTGTCCACCTTTAGTCCCATTATTTTACCGAGTACTTTTTCTTTAGTGATAGTGACTGTATTAAATTCCTCCCTCCCTATAGCCCCTTCTGTGCAGTGATTACAGTTACCAAGCGTCCTCTGAATGTGTAGTGAGTGGTTGGATCTTACAGCCAGCTGACGTGGATTTATCCTGCCTACAGTTCTCCCCGCCGAGTTTAGAAACAGGCTACTGTGATAAAGATATTGGAGCGACTTGCAAAGTGCCTGGGCTTGAGAAATGCTCAGTGATTGGAGCTGCCTGTTATGAAGAACTGTACACAATAACCTTGCAGGCTTCAAGTTTTGACAGCAGCAGAGTTCATCTGGAATTTTTACCTATTACCATTAATCCATCGATCTTAATTGGAAATGCTGTCACCGGCTACTTGCCTGAACATCTCCATATGGACCACCGCAATATTACTACCTTATTTCAGGCTTGACTTGTGTGCGGCAGTTCCTCATTAACTTGAGCCTTCCAGTCTCACTTGTTTATTCCTAGCCCCAAACATAACTCACGTCTATGTACACAAGAAAAACCTCACTGTCTGACAGGCAATCGTTCTCCGACCTCCAGCCTCGAAACTCTCTCGCTGCTTGATTTATTTCATTGCTACACTATTGCCATTGGTCCTTTGAAACCCTTTTCTTTTTCAATTTTCATTTCGAAATTTGAAAACGCCTCAATTATGAAACTCTCAAGCTTGTGTTCAAGTACCCCCATGGCCTCGATCCCCTCCGCATCTCCATAGCCTCCTGAACCCTACGACCCGCCAGGATCTGCAGGCTCTTTCAACTCTGACCTCGGCTGCATTGCTCACGTCCTTCGCTCCACAATTGGCGACCGAGCCTTCACCTCTCCGGGCCCTAAGCTCAGGAAATCCCGCCGCAAACCTCTCCGCTTTTGTCATGTATCTTACATTATTATATATAACTGTATCCTAACATGCTATACATGACTGTAATAAGATATGACCTGTAACCACCAGTATACCTTACCACCAGGGGTGCACTTGCAAGAGACAGGTATATAAGGACAGGTCTCAGGCAAGTGCAGCATTCCAGAGCTGTGAAATAAAGATGCAGGTCCAGAGTGACCTTGACTTCACTACACGCCTCGTGTGAATCTGTACTGAGGGGACAGGACTTTACAGATTCTCTCTCCTCCTTGAAGATGCTGCTTAAAACCTTGACCTGTCCTATTGTCTCCTTATGTGTAGGCTATTTTTCATGTATGTACTTTTGGAATCACTAGCCACTAGATGGCGTCACTGTTGGAGGCCATTGGGCTGCACGCACGTGTGTGCAGCCCAAGTATAAAAGGCCAGCCATTTTGTATATTAGTCACTTTGGGCCTTAATAAAGCAGAGCCAAGGTTATACCTCTTGGAGTTAAACAGTACTCAGTCTAACAGTTATTGCATACACAACACTATTATTAATGGATTAATGGCAGGATAGGTGCACCAACGTTAGCGTTCTCTCTCAGGCCAACATCCCCAGCATTGAGGCACTGACCGCGCTCGATCTGCTCCGCTGGACGGGCCACATTGTCCGCATGCCCGACACTCGACTCCCGAAACAAGCGCTCTGCTCTGAGCTACGTCACGGCAGGCGAGTCCCCAGGTGGGCAGAGAAAACGCTTCAAGGGCACCCTCAAAGCCTCCTTGATAAAATGTAACATCCGCCACCGGCTCTTGGGAATTCCTGGCCCAGGACTGCTCAAAGTGGAGAAGCATCCGGGAAGGCGGCGAACACTTCCGGGAGCACGCTTGGAAGCCAAGTACAAAGAGCGGAAGGAGCGTATGACAAATCAAGCACTCCACCATCCCGTCCCTCCGACCACCATCTGCCCCACCTGTGACAGAGACTGTAGATCCCGCATTGGTCATCTTAGAACTCATTTTTAGTGTCATCCTCGACTCTGGGGGAGACTGCCCAAGAAGAAGAGAAGAATGTAAATTTTTGTCAGATTTCGCTTCTGTGAAGCACCTTGGAAGGTTTTGCTATGTTAAAATTAAAGGCACTATATAAAGGCAAGTTGTTGTTGTTTTCCTAACCCCAAATTCCTCATCCCACTTGTCCTTTCTCTGTGAGCCGCCGTCCTGACATAGACTTCCCTTGCACCTTTTCCAAATCAAACTCATTCTTCAAAGGTCTCAAAATTGTGAACCTCCTCACCTCCCTCAACAACAACTTGCATTTATATAGCGCCTTTAACTAAATGAAACATCCTAAGGTGCTTCGCAGGAGTATTATGAGACAGAAAATGACACTGAGCCATATAAGGAGATATTAGGGCTGGGCTTGGTCAAAGAGGTAGGAGGTAGGGTTTAAGGAGCGTCTTGAAGGAGGAAAGAGAGGCGGAGAGGTTTAGGCAGGGAGTTCCAGAGTTTGGGACCCAGGCAACAGAAGGCACGGCCACTGATGGTTGAGCGAATATAATCAGGGATGCTCAAGAGGGCAGAATGAGAGGAGCGCAGACATCTCGGGGGGGTTGTGGGGCTGGAGGAGATTACAGAGATAGGGAGGGGCGAGGCCATGGAGGGATTTGAGCACCACAGGTGAGAATTTTGAAATCGAGGCGTGGTTTAACCGGGAGCCAATGTCGGTCAGCGAGCACAGAGGGCGATGAGTGACCGGGACTTGGTGCGAGTTAGGACACGGGGCAGCCGAGTTTTGGAGGCGCTCATGTTTACATAGGGTAGAATGTGGGAGGCCAGCCAGGAGTGCGTTGGAATAGTCGGGTCTGGAGGTAAACAAAGGCATGGATGAGGGCTTCAGCAGCGGATGAGCTGAGGCAAGACGAGCTCAGTCTTCGCTGTTCCGTTCATTACCAGGCTTTAAGAAAAATCCAAGCTTGCTGTCACTCAGCTACTGCTCCTTTCAATAGAACCAGTGTTCTTTGCACAAATTTCTCCAAAGAAAACAATCCTTTCTATCAAGCCCCTGACCATTACATGCCCTATAGCAGACAGCATTTTAATTTAAAATATGCTTTAAAAATACCTTCAGGGCTAAACTTCCCGATCACTTTCGGCGAGTTCTCGCCGATTTTCTCGGCGGTACGGCTCTCTTCCCACACGCCGAAAGTTTCCCCATTATTTTTTTTGTGTGGTATCGCCCAAATCTGGAAATGCCCACCGGGACCAAACCCCCGACGTGCAATGCCGAGAAAATCGCCAGGGTGTAAGTTTGGCCTCTCAACGGAAGCCCGTCCAGATCGCCGAGGGAACTGCCTGTAATAGCTGCTTAAACAGGGCAGTAGGTGAGTACTCTGCAAAAAAAGGTGAGTTAAATGTTCTTCATTTATTTAAAAAAAATTTAAAATGGCGATTATGTGTAAAAATGTCTTGGGAATGTTTTCTTATACTTTTTAGTGACATTTTCTTTTAAGTTTCCCCCCCATCCCTAGGCCCAACCGCAGCCTTGGAATACATTTTTTTTAACCGCCCGTTTTACTTAGTTTCCCCTTAACCGCCGAGAATAATGGGTCCATTTTCTTGTCGGCCGATTAGTTTTAATTAGTTTTAACATAAAAGTGGAAATTTTCGCCACGTCACCGACCAAATGTTGGCGGTTTTTCCGGAGTGAGCGGCTCTCAGGAAAGTCTAGCCCAAATTCTCAGTGCTGCTCAGGAGCTGGAAACAGTCTTCGGTCCAAGCCTGCCACATCCAATCCATTGGCTCGAGTGCTGGCAGTCGGCCTTGGGATCCCGGCCAACACAATCCCATATTTCTCATTTCCTGCTCCAATCTTGTCGGCCTGAAGTTTTGGAAAAGCCTGTTCTTGGCACTGACGCCTCACTGTGGATCAATCCCAAACCAAAACGTTAAGCATCAGCCATTCGTGGTATCTGCAAATGAGTTGGGAACATGGATTTTAAACTTGATATCGTGCCCACGAGGCTCCGTGGAAAGACACACCGAGTCGTTTCACTCTGCAGTTTTTGCACATTGTGAGCGGAACAGCTTTAAACGCACCATGTAGCGTCGAATAATAAAGATGCGATCGCACCTGAGAGGAGATTTCCCAGGATGTTGCCTGGACTGGAGAATTTTAGCGATGAGGAAAGATTGGATAGGCTGGGGGTTGTTTTCTTTGGAACAGAGGAGGCTGAAGGGAGATCTTACTGAGGTGTATAAAATTATGAGGGGCCTAGATAGAGTGGATAGGAACCACCCATTTCTCTTAGCAGAGGACTCAAGAACCAGGGGGCATAGATTTAAAGTAATTGGTAGGAGGTTTAGAGGGGATTTGAGGGGACATGTCTTCACCCAGAGGGTGGTGGGGTCTGGAACTCACTGCCTGAAAGGGTGGTGGAGGCAGAAACCCTCACCACATTTAAAAAGTGTTTGGATGTGCTCTTAAAGTGCTGTAATCTACAGGGCTACGGGCCAAGAGCTGGAAAGTGGGATTAGATTGGGTAGCTCTTTGTCGGGCGGAGGGACACGATGGGCCGAAATGGCCTCCTTCCGTGCTGTAAATTTCTATGATTTCTATGAAATAAATAGTTGTGCACAAGCAAAAACTCTATTCCTTGATGACACAGCCATTTAAAAATAAATCCCATTGCATCGATTTCACTCACCATCTCGTACAACTCCACAAGCTCTCAGTGGCCCAGTGAACTGAGACTTTCAAAACCCTCAGAACCCTCACTCCACCCACCCACACTATCATTCTCCCCCAGCACTGGGATACAGTAACACTAGGACACCAAGGGTTCATCCCGACCTGAGTGAGCAACCAGGAAGAGGGGTGACGGTGAGTGTTATATATGTGGACTTGTATTTACTCTGTACAGCCACCAGAGGGCTCATCCCCTGGAGTCCCAAGGGATCCCATAATCCCTTGAGAGCACAGGTATTTAAGGAGGCTTCATAGGTTGGAGAGGCACTCTGGAGACCTGCAATAAAAGACTATGGTCACACTTTACTTTGAGCTCATAGTGTTCAGTCTGACTCTTTCTCCATACACAACAACTGGCGACGAGATACAAATAGCGAACCCAAAGATGCAGAGAACAGTGGGCATCCTGGAGAAATTCTCAGAGGGAGATGATTGGGAAACCTTTGTGGAGCGACTCGACCAATACTTCGTGGCCAACGAGCTAGATGGGGAAGAGAATGCTGCCAATCAAAGGGCGATCCTCCTCACCATCTGTGGGGCACCGACGTATGGCCTCATGAAGAATCTGCTCACTCCAGCAAAACCCACGGAGAAATCGTACAACGATTTGTGCACACTGGTCCGAGAGTATTTGAACCCGAAGGAAAGTGTTCTGATAGCGAGGTACCGGTTCTACACCCACAAAAGGTCTGAAAGCCAGGAAGTGGCGAGTTATGTCGTCGAGCTAAGACGCCTTGCAGGACATTGCGAATTTGAAGGACATTTGGAGCACATGCTCAGAGACTTTTTTATACTTGGCATTGGCCACGAAACCATACTTCGCAAACTTATGACTGTAGAAACCCCAACTTTGAGTAAGGCCATAGCGATAGCCCAGGCGTTCATTGCCACCAGTGACAATACGAAGCAAATCTCTCAGCACACAATTGCTGCTACAAGTACTGTGAACAAAATGATGTTGTTTTCGAATCGTAACGTACAGGGCAGGTCACACATACCTGCAGCTGTACGTCTGCAGATGTCTCAGAGTCCACCATCAAGGGTGATGATTAACACCTTGTTGGCGCTGTGGGGTGATCATTGTTTCCATTCAAAGAGTACATTTGCAAGGGTTGTGGAACAATGGGACACCTCCAACGAGTGTGCAGGCGAGCTGCAAAGCCTGTTAAACCTGCAAACCACCATGTTGCAGAGGAGGACAGATCCACAGAGGATCATGATGAACCAGAGCCTCAGATAGAGGAGGCAGAGGTACATGGAGTGCACACATTCACCACGAATTGTCCCCTGATAATGTTGAATGTTGAACTAAATGGACTCCCGGTGTCAATGGAGCTGGACACGGGCGCGAGCCAGTCCATCATGGGCAAAAAGACTTTCGAAAGGTTGTGGTGCAACAAGGCCTCAAGGCAAATCTTAACTCCAGTTCACACGAAACTAAGAATTTACACTAAAGAACTGATTCCTGTAATCGGCAGTGCTACCGTAAAGGTCTACTACGATGGAACGGTGCACAAGCTACCACTCTGGGTGGTACCGGGCGATGGTCCCACACTGCTTGGCAGGAGCTGGCTGGGAAAGATACGCTGGAACTGGGACGACGTCTGAGCACTATCGCCCGCTGACGACACTTTGTGTGCCCAAGTCTTAAACAAATTTCCTTCGCTGTTCGAACCAGGCATCGGGAAATTCCAAGAAGCAAAAGTGCAGATCCACCTAATTCCAGGGGCGCGACCCATCCATCACAAGAGCAGTACTGTACATGATGAGAGAAAGGGTAGAGATCGAGCTAGACCGGCTGCAAAGAGAGGGCATCATTTCACTGGTCGAGTTCAGCGATTAGGCCAGTCCCATTGTCGCAGTCCTCAAGGGAGACGGCACCGTCAGAATCTGTGGCGATTACAAAGTAACTATCAATCGTTTCTCCCTGCAGGACCAATACCCACTACCAAAGACCGACAACCTCTTTCCTCCTGCCAGCGTTGCAAGGACGTTCACGAAGCTGGATCTGACTTCAGCCTACATGACGCAGGTACTGGAGGAATCATCGAAGGCCCTCACCTGCATCAACACGCACAAAGGTCTCTTTGTTTATAACATATGCCCGTTTGGAATTCGATCAGCGGTGGCAATATTCCAAAGAAACATGGAAAGTTTACTGAAGTCGGTCCCGCACACCGTGGTCTTCCAGGACGACATCTTGGTCACAGGTCGGAACACAGTCGAGCACCTGCAGAACCTGGAGTTGGTTCTTAGTCAACTCAACCGCGTGGGGCTCAGGTTAAAACGCTCGAAGTGCGTTTTCCTGGCGTCTGAAGTGGAATTTTTGGGAAGGAGGATTGCGGCGGACGGCATCAGGCCCACCAACGCGAAGACGGAGGCAATCGAGAACGCACTGAGGCCACAGAACGTGACGGAGCTGCGGTCGTTTCTGGGACTCTTGAACTACTTTGGTAACTTATTACCGGGTCTCAGCACACTGTTAGAACCATTGCATGTCTTACTACAAAAGGGGGGCGAATGGGTTTGGGGCAAAAGCCAAGAAAATGGCTTTGTAAAAGTGAGAAAATTGTTATGCTCAAACAAATTGCTTGTGTTGTATGATCCATGTAAGCGTTTGGTACTAGCATGTGATGCGTCGTCATACGGCGTCGGGTGTGTATTGCAACAAGCTAATGATTTTGGGAAACTGCAACCGGTTGCTTGTGCATCTAGGAGTCTGTCTAAGGCTGAGATTGAAAAAGAAACGTTAGCATGTGTCTATGGGGTAAAGAAAATGCATCAATATCTGTTTGGGCTAAAATTCGAATTGGAAACTGACCATAAGCCACTTATATCCCTGTTTTCTGAGAGTAAAGAGATAAATACCAACGCATTGGCCCGCATCCAGAGATGGGCGCTCACGTTGTCCGCATACAACTTCACCATCCACCACAGGCCAGGCACAGAAAACTGCGCTGATGCTCTCAGTAGACTGCCATTGCCCACCACGGGGGTGGAAATGGCGCAGCCCGAGATCTAGCCATGGTTATGGAAGCATTTGAGAGTGAACAATCACCCGTCACTGCCCGGCAGATCAAAACCTGGACAAGCCAGGACTCCTTATTATCTCTAATCAAAAGCTGTGTGCTTCACGAGAGCTGGTCCAGTGTCCCAGTGGAAATGCAGGAAGAGATAAAGCTGTTCCAGCGACGCAAAGATGAAATGTCTATACAGGCAGACTGCCTTCTGTGGGGCAATCGAGTAGTGGTTCCCAAGAAGGGCAGAGACACCTTCATCAATGACCTCCATAGTACCCACCCAGGCATCATAACGATGAAAGCGATAGCCAGATCCCACGTGTGGTGGCCCGGCATCGATGCGGACTTAGAGTCGTGCGTTCACAGATGTAATACATGCTCACAGTTAAGCAATGTACCCAGGGAGGCGCCGCTAAGTTTATGGTCTTGGCCCTCCAATTCGTGATCTAGGGTACACGTCGACTATGCAGGCCCATTCTTGGGTAAAATGTTCCTTGTGGTTGTAGACGCGTACTCCAAGTGGATTGAAGATAAGATAATGTCGGCTAGCACGTCCGCTGCCACTACTGAAAGCCTGCGGGCCATGTTTGCCACTCACGGCTTACCCGATGTCCTGGTGAGTGACAACAGACCATGTTTTACCAGTGCTGAGTTAAAATAATTCATGACCCGTAATGGGATCAAACATGTCACATCTGCCCCGTTTAAACCAGTGTCCAATGGTCAGGCAAACCATCAAGCAAGGCTTGAAGAGGGTAACTGAAGGCTCACTGCAGACTCGCCTATCCCGAGTCCTGCTTAGCTACAGCACGAGACCCCACTCACTCACTGGGATCCCACCTGCTGAACTGCTCATGAAAAGAGCGCTTAAGACAAGGCTCTCGTTAGTTTACCCTGATCTACATCAACATGAACAGGTAGAGAGCAGGCGGCTTCAACAAAGTGCACACAATGATAACGCAAATGTGTCACGCAAGATTGAAATCAATGATCCTGTACTTGTATTAAATTATAGACAAGGTCCCAAGTGGCTTCCCGGCACTGTCATGGCCAAAGAGGGGAGCAGGATGTTTCAGGTCAAACTTTCAAATGGACTCATTCACCGGAAACACTTGGACCAAATCAAACTCAGATTCACGGACTACCCTGAGCAACCCACCTTGGACCCTACCTTTTTTGATCCCCCAACATACACACCAGTGGCAACCGGCACCATGGTTGACCACGAAGCAGAACCCATCATCCACAGCAGCCCAGCAGGGCCCAACACACCAGGAAGCCCAGCAAGGCCAGCTGCACAGCAGCCCAGCGAGGGCCCAACAAACGATTCAACAACACCAGCTTTCACACCGAGACGATCAACCGGGGCAAGAAGGGCCCCAGATCGACTCACATTTTAAATAGTTACACTATGATGTGATTGGCATCACGGAGACATGGCTCCAGGGTGACCAAGGCTGGGAACTCAACATCCAGGGGTATTCAGCATTGAGGAAGGATAGACAGAAAGGAAAAGGAGGTGGGGTGGTGTTGCTGGTTAAAGAGGAAATTAATGCAATTGTAAGGAAGGACATTAGCTTGGATGATGTGGAATCGGTATGGGTGAAGCTACGGAATACCAAAGGGCAGAAAACGCTAGTGGGAGTTGTGTACAGGCCACCAAATAGTAGTAGTGAGGTTGGGGACAGCATCAAACAAGAAATAAGGGATGTGTGCAATAAAGGTACAGCAGTAATCATGGGCGACTTTAATCTACACATTGATTGAGCTAACCAAACTGGTAGCAATGCGGTGGAGGAGGATTTCCTGGAGTGTATTAGGGATGGTTTTCGAGACCAATATGTCGAGGAACCAACTAGTGAGCTGGCCATCCTAGACTGGGTGATGTATAATGAGAAGGGACTAATTAGCAATCTTGTTGTGCGAGGCCCCTTGGGGAAGAGTGACCATAATATGGTAGAATTCTTTATTAAGATGGAGAGTGACAAAGTTAATTCAGAAACTAGGGTCCTGAACTTAAGAAATGGTAACTTTGATGGTATGAGGCGCGAATTGGCTAGATTAGACTGGCAACTGATACTTAAAGGGTTGACAGTGGATAGGCAATGGCAAACCTTTAAAGATCATATGGACAAACTTCAACAATTATACATCGCTGTCTGGAGTAAAAATAAAACGGGGAAGGTGGCTCAACCGTGGCTAACAAGGGAAATTAAGGATAATGTTAAATCCAAGGAAGAGGCATACAAATTGGCCAGAAAAAGTAGCAAGCCGGAGGACTGGGAGAAATTTAGAATCCAGCAGAGGAGGACAAAGGGTTTAATTAAGAGGGGGAAAATAGAGTATGAGAGGAAGCTTGCCGGAAACATAAAAACTGACTGCAAAAGCTTCTATAGATATGTGAAGAGAAAAAGATTAGTGAAGACAAACGTTGGACCCTTGCAATCGGATTCGGGTGAATTTATAAAGGGGAACAAAGAAATGGCAAACCAATTGAACAAGTACTTTGGTTCTGTCTTCACAAAGGAAGACACAAATAACCTTCCCGATGTACTAGGGGTCAAAAGGTCTAGTGAGAAGGAGGAACTGAAGGATATCCTTATTAAGCGGGAAATTGTATTAGGGAAATTGACGGGATTGAAGGCCGATAAATCCCCAGGGCCTGATAGTCTACATCCCACATTACTTAAGGAAGTGGCCCTAGAAATAGTGGATGCATTGGTGATAATTTTTCAACAGTCTATCGACTCTGGATCAGTTCCTATGGACTGGAGGGTTGCTAATGTAACACCATTTTTTAAAAAAGGAGGGAGAGAGAAAACGGGTAATTATAGACCGGTTAGCCTGACATCAATAGTGGGGAAAATGTTGGAATCAATCATTAAGGATGAAATAGCAGCACATTTGGAAAGCAGTGATAGGATTGGTCCAAGTCAGCATGGATTTATGAAGGGAAAATCAAGCTTGACAAATCTTCTGGAATTTTTTGAGGATGTAACTAGTCGAGTGGACAAGGGGAGAACCAGTGGATGTGGTGTATTTGGACTTTCAAAAGGCTTTTGACAAGGTCCCACACAAGAGATTGGTGTGCAAAATCAAAGCACATGGTCTTGGGGGTAATGTACTGACGTGGATAGAGAACTGGTTGGCAGACAGGAAGTAGAGAGTCGGAATTGACGGGTCCTTTTCAGAATGGCAGGCAGTGACTAGTGGAGTGCCGCAGGGCTCAGTGCTGGGACCCCAGCTCTTTACAATATATATTAATGATTTGGATGATGGAATTGAGTGTAATATCTCCAAGTTTGCAGATGACACTAAACTGGGTGGCGGTGTGAGCTGTGAGGAGTACGCTAAGAGGCTGCAGGGTGATTTGGACAGGTTAGGCGAGTGGGCAAATGCATGGCAGATGCAGTATAACGTGGATAAATGTGAGGTTATCCACTTTGGTGGTAAAAATACGAAGGCAGAATATTATCTGAATGGCGGCAGATTAGGAAAAGGGGAGGTGCAGCGAGACCTGGGTGTCATGATTCATCAGTCATTGAAGGTTGGCATGCAGGTACAGCAGGCGGTGAAGAAGGCAAATGGTATGTTGACCTTCATAGCAAGGGGATTTGAGTATAGGAGCATGGAAGTCTTACTGCAGTTGTACAGGGCCTTGTTGAGGCCCCACCTGGAATATTGTGTGCAGTTTTGGTCTCCTAATCTGAGGAAGGACGTTCTTGCTATTGAGGGAGTGCAGCGGAGGTTCACCAGACTGATTCCCGGGATGGCAGGACTGACATATGAGGAGAGACTGGATCGACTGGGCCTGTATTCACTGGAGTTTAGAAGGATGAGAGGGAATCTCATAGAAACATATAAAATTCTGACGGGACTGGACAGGTTAGGTGCAGGAAGAATGTTCCCGATGTTGGGGAAGTACAGAACCAGTGGATAGTGTCTTAGGATAAGGGGTAAGCCATTTAGGACTGAGATGAGGAGAAACTTCTTCATTCAGAGAGTGTTAACCTATGGAATTCCCTAGCGCAGAGAGTTGTTGATGCCAGTTCATTGGATATATTCAAGAGGGAGTTAGATATGGCCCTTGCAGCTAAAGGGATCAAGGGGTATGGAGAGAAAGCAGGAACGGGGTACTGAAGGAATAATCAGCCATGATTTTATTGAATGGTGGTGCAGGCTCGAAGGGCCGGATAGCCTACTCCTGCACCTATTTTCTATGTTTCTATTAACTTTGTGGTTGGTTGGGGGGGTGGGGGGGGCAGTGTTGTTATGTATGTGGACTTGTGTTTACTCTGTAAAGCCACCAGAGGGCTCATCCCCTGGAGTCCCAAGTGATCCCATAATCCCTTGGGAGCCCAGGTATTTAAGGAGGCTTCACAGGTTGGAGAGGCACTCTGGAGACCTGCAATAAAAGACTAAGGTCACACTTTACTTTGAGCTCACAGTGTTCAGTCTGACTCTTGTCATACACAACAGTGAGGATAAGGGGCCGAAAGTTTTCTTGGCAGGAATAGAATAAGGGTTTGCCCAATCTTCAACCCGAGAAAGCTTTGCCTCATCCATGACTTAATGCCAGATGGGCAGTATGACAACAAATATAACTTGCATTTATATAGCGGCTTTAACATAGTAAAACATCGCAAGACGCTTCAAAGAAGCGTCATCAAACCAAATTTTAAACCGAGCCACATATTGAGATGTTAGGGCAGGTGACCAAAAACTTATTCAAAGAGGTAGGTTTTAAGGAGCATCTTAACGGAGGAGAGGCGGAGAGGCTATAATTGTACAGGGCCTTGGTGAGACCACACCTGGAGTACTATGCACAGTTTTGGTCTCCTTATTTACCTTCCTTAGAGGCGGTGCAACAAAGGTTCACTCGATTGATCCCCTGGGATGAGAGGGCTGTCCTCTGAGGAGAGATTGAGTAGATTGGGCCTATACTCTGTGGAGTTTAGAAGATGAGAGGTCATTGAAATATACAAGATTCTGAGGGGGATTGACAAGGCTGATGCTGAGAGGATGTTTCCCGTGGCTGGATAATTTAGAACTAGGGGTCAGTCTCAGGATAAAGGGTCGGCCTTTTAAGACTGAGATGGGGAGGAATTTCTTTGCTCAGAGAGAGTTGTGAATCTTTGGAATTCTCTGCCCCAGAGGGCTGTGGATGCTGAGTCTCTTATATTCAAGGCTGAGTGAGATAGGTAGATTTTTGGACTCTAGGGGAAATCGAGGGATATGGAGATCGAGCAGGAAAGTGGAGTTGAGGTCGAAGATCAGCCATGATCTTATTGAATGGCAGAGCAGGCTTGAGGGGCCGAATGGCCCACTCCTGCTCCTAATTCTTATGTTTTTATGTAGAGATTTAGGGAGGGAATTCCAGAGTTTAGGGCCTAGACAGCTGAAGGCACGGCCGCCAATGGTAGAGCGGTTAGAATCGAGCATGCACAAGAGGCCAGAATTGGAGGAGCACAGAGATCTTGGAGGGTTGTAGGGCTGGAGGAGGTTACAGCGATAGGGAGGGTTGTAGGGCTGGAGGAGATTACAGCGATACGCAGGGTTATAGGGCTGGAGGAGGTTACAGCGATAAGGAGGGACGAGGCCTTGAGGACGATACAACACAGATGATGATTGAATCATGGAATCAAAGGAAACACTGGGGCAACTTGGGGAATTCTGCTGAAGCTGCGTTTCCTGAAGTATCTCTTCTTGCTTCTGGACCTGGATCTCGCTTTAAGCCCAAGCCCAGGACTGACCATCACCTCTGTGCAAGATTGACGGGGCGCCGGGGGATTGATGGGGGGCATGGTGAGGGGGGGGGAGGGCACGGTGAGGAATCGAGGGGGGGGGGGAATGGTGAGGGACCAAGGGGGGGGGAAACGGTGAGGGATCGAGGGGGGGGGGAATGGTGAGGGACCAAGGGGGGGAGAAACGGTGAGGGATCGAGGGGGGGCATGGTGAGGGATCGAGGGGGGCACAGTGAGGGGGGGCACGGTGAGGGATCGAGGGGGGGCATGGTGAGGGATTGAGGGGGGGCACGGTGAGGGATCGAGGGGGGGCATGGTGAGGGATTGAGGGGGGGCACGGTGAGGGATTGAGGGGGGGCATGGTGAGGGATTGAGGGGGGGCACGGTGAGGGATCGGGGGGAGGCATGGTGAGGGATCGAGGGGGGCACGGTGAGAGATCGAGGGGGGCATGGTGAGGGATCGAGGGGGGGCATGGTGAGGGATCGAGGGGGGGCATAGTGAGGGATTGAGGGGGGGCACGGTGAGGGATTGAGGGGGGGCACGGTGAGGGATCGAGGGGGGGCACGGTGAGGGATCGAGGGGGGGCACGGTGAGGGATTGAGGGGGGGCATGGTGAGGGATTGAGGGGGGCACGGTGAGGGATCGGGGGGAGGCATGGTGAGGGATCGAGGGGGGGCACGGTGAGGGATTGAGGGGGGGCACGGTGAGGGATTGAGGGGGGCATGGTGAGGGATCGAGGGGGGGCACGGTGAGGGATCGAGGGGGGGCACGGTGAGGGATTGAGGGGGGCACGGTGAGGGATCGAGGGGGGGCACGGTGAGGGATTGAGGGGGGCACGGTGAGGGATCGAGGGGGGGCACGGTGAGGGATCGAGAGAGGCACGGTGACGGATTGAGGGGGGGCACGGTGAGGGATTGAGAGAGGCACGGTGACGGATTGAGGGGGGGCACGGTGAGGGATCGAGGGGGGGCACGGTGAGGGATCGAGGGGGGGCACGGTGAGGGATTGAGGGGGGGCACGGTGAGGGATTGAGGGGGGGCACGGTGAGGGATTGAGAGAGGCACGGTGACGGATTGAGGGAGGGCACGGTGAGGGATCGAGGGGGGGCACGGTGAGGGATCGAGGGGGGGCACGGTGAGGGATTGAGGGGGGGGCACGGTGAGGGATTGAGGGGGGGCACGGTGAGGGATCAAGGGGGGGCCCATGATGTTGCCAGGCACTCTCCTTCTGATAGACCTTTGAACCCCAGTGACGGAGGAAAATCCTTCAGAATGTATTACAAAAGCGGGAGGCGGGGCAGAAACCCATGCCAGCAGCTATTCCCAATTATATCCTTCAACTACACACAGGCTCCCAGCGGAGCCCCAGCTTACGCACTCTGTGCAGCATACCGCAGCAGCATTGCTTAAAGACCTTGAAACATCATTTAAAGGCAATCTGGATTTTTTTGGAAAGCTTTCCTTTCTCTGTAAACGTACTCTCATCGCTGAGGCCAAGGGACAACCAAGCTTAAAACTGAATGTCACTCGATGCACCATCCCTGAATATGGCCATTTATTTGGCTCCCAGAACAAAATGGAGGATGCACAGTCGATGTTTGACCTGTGACCTCTCGGTGGTAGTCCACATTACCCAACCAGAGTTAGCGTAACGTGTACATGCTCACAGGTTTGCAAAAAAAAAATAGGGGGCACTTGAAAAGTTTTTGGAGTGTGCCCCCCACCCCCTTTAATAAAGGGGCACTTGATTATTGGTGTCTACAAAAATAGTTGTAGAGCTGTTGCCTGGGCCAGGCCAAGGTGGCCATTAACCGGTCCAGGCAGTGGGCGGTTGAAGGGGTCGTTCTGACTATCTGCCTCTTTTCCGCAGTTACATCCGGGCCAGGGTGTCCCTGGAGATGGAGCACGCGGTGTCCACCGGTACGCTCGCGGCCTTCCGCGTGAGGTGGGCACCGGAGGGACTGGAGTGCATCATCATCCCCGGCAACCACATTTTAATTGGATTTAATGTCCAAAGTTTAATTTGTTTAAGTTGTCGGTTTTAGTGCCCCCACCCCCCCTTTTAGCCAGGGGGCATTTGTCTAATTTGTTTCTGGTGACCTAAAAAAAAACAACAAAAAAAATCAAGGGGGCACTTGTTTTAATGATTTTTTTTTTACAGATTACAATAAAATAGTTGTAGAGTTGCCTGGACCTGGCCAAGGGGGCCATCAGCCGGTCCAGGCAGCGGGCGGTCGAGGGGGCCGTTCAGCCTGACTGCCTGCCTCTCTTCCGCAGTTACATCCGAGCCAGGGTGTCCCTGGAGATGGAGCATGGGGCCTTCCGCGAGAGGTGGGCGCCGGAGGGACTGGAGTGCATCATCACCCCCGGCAACCACATTTTAATTTGATTTGGCAAGGTTCCCAGTTGATTTGGAAATTTGTGGGTTCTAGTGCCCTTGCTAAAAGGGGGGCACATGATTTAAAGTTCTATCTTAAAAAAAATAGTTGTGGAGCTGTTGCATTGTGAGTGGCTTCGCCAGTCACGTGACGTTCACAAGACTCAATAAAACCCCAGCCAGTTGGGTCAAGGTCATCCACGATGAGGTATGCAGTTGTGAGCCTGGTGGATGAACTGGTAATGTGTCGTGTGATTGTTAAACCTTTGTTAATAAACCAACTAGTTCTTAATAGCAATGTGTTGCTATGAATTCTTAAGCAAAGAACCCATGAAGCAAATACATTACAGTTAGGAACGCAATCCGAGCATTAAATCCTCCTTATCGCCCCCCCCCCCACAAAATATACTGCACGTTCTACAATACTTATAGAATCATAGAAATTTACAGCACGGAAGGAGGCCAGTTCAGCCGACAAACAGCCAACCAGCCTAATCCCATTTTCCAGCTCTTGGTCCGTAGCCCTGTAAGTTACGGCACTTCAAGTGCACATCCAAGTATCTTTTAAATGTGGTGAGGGTTTCTGCAGTCACAAGTCTGCCCCCCTACCCTTGCATCCCCCGCAAATCACAGCTTAGTCATTCCGAAAAGCAAACCAGACGTCACATGTTTAAGGTAAAGAATCCGCCCTGGAATTGGTTTGCCCATTCAGTCCTGCTCCATGCATTAAAGGCATAACGATCCTGATCTGGCAATTAGATCACAGAGACAGATGTTCCCCCATGTATGAATAGAACAATAACCCTTTTATTTATACAACATAAACTGCAGCCGTAATGTAAAAATCAGTTCTCCAGCTCAAAAGGTAATGTGGGGTGAGAGAAAGAGAAAAGTCTTTTTTTTTTGGAGGGGGAAAATCAGGGCAACAATGGACTGTAACTGTGCAAAGCAACATCAACTTAAACCATCTGGTGGTCTCATAGGTTCAGGTGATGAATACATTCAGTGATTAGGGCACAACAGAGAGGACAATCTCGTGTTCAATTCCCTCTCTGTACCAAGTCAGTGGATTACATCGAATTTTCAGCACAGGGACAGGCCAGTTGGCCCAACAGGTCCACACGGGCCTCCATCCACCCCTACCTCCTCTCCCTCCAATCTGCATAAACGTCTATTCCTTTCTCCCTCCTGTGTCTAGTTTCCCCCCTTAAATGCATCTCTGCTATTTGCCTCAAGCCCTCCCTGTGGTAGTGAGTTCCACATTCGAAGCCCTCTCTGGGTAAAGAGCTTCTTCCTAAATTCCCGATTGGACGGATTGGCTGGCGGGGTGCTACAATTAGCTGGCGGGGTGCTACAATTAGCTGGCGGGGTGCTACAATTGGCTGGCGGGGTGCTACAATTAGCTGGCGGGGTGCTACAATTAGCTGGCGGGGTGCTACAATTAGCTGGCGGGGTGCTACAATTGGCTGGTGGGGTGCTACAATTAGCTGGCGGGGTGCTACAATTAGCTGGCGGGGTGCTACAATTAGCTGGCGGGGTGCTACAATTGGCTGGCGGGGTGCTACAATTGGCTGGCGGGGTGCTACAATTGGCTGGCGGGGTGCTACAATTGGCTGGCGGGGTGCTACAATTGGCTGGGGCAGTCTTGGAGCTAGGACAAGGAGAAAGGTGAGTTTCCAACCACTGTTGCACCCTGCCTACCTCAAAATGCACCTGTGTGGTCTTTGGAAGGGGAGCGGTTCTGGCTCAGTGGGTCAGTGGGGATGCTCCCCCGTCCTCAGTGTCAGCTGTGGCTCAGTGGGCAGCACCCTCGCTTCGGAGTCAGGAGGTTGTGGGTTCAAGTCCCACTCCAGCAACTCGAGCAAAAAATTCTAGGCCGACACTCCCAGTGCAGTGCTGAGGGAGTGCTACACTGTCGGAGGTGCCGCCTTTCGGAAGGGACGTTAAACCGAGGCCCCGTCTGCTCTCTCAGGTGGACGTAAAAGATCCCACGGAACTATTTCGAAGAAGAGCAGGGGAGGTGTCCTGGGGCCAATATTTATCCCTCAATCAACATAACAAAAACAGATTATCTGGTCATGATCTCATTGCTGTTTCTGGGAGCTTGCTGTGCACAAATTGGCTGTCGTGTTTGTACACTCCAAAAGTACTTCAGTGGCTGTAATGTGCTCTGGCTGTGAAAGGCGCTATATAAAAGCAAGTTCTCCTTTCTCAATCCCAGTTGATGAGTCGGTCGACATTTATCGGT